>NW_026600757.1:32500-132588 GCF_029448725.1 Salvelinus fontinalis | reverse complement strand
GAAATATAACAGGCTAAACTAACGCTTGGAACAGGAGAGGGTCGGTGTCTTCCACGCGCGTTACGCAGCAAGAAAAGACTTGCTAGCTAAAGGTTTTTTTCATTTGTAGGGCCTGTGAACGAGCAATCGAGCCCGTTGGAATCGTCATCACGTAAAGGCATCCAGGGGAAGACGTAAGAAGTGTCCGTATAGTCATAGCAACGACAGTGCCCGTTTAAATGACTTCAGAAAAGTGGCCAACGTTTCTCAAATCTGACTCCATGTCAGGGAAATTGCTGTAGAATGGGCTCTGTTCCACTTAGAGACAAAATTTCAACTCCTATAGAAACTATAGACTGTTTTCTATCCAATAATAATAATAATATGCATATTGTACGATCAAGGATTTTGTGGGAAGCCGTTTAAAAAATTAGCCACATTAGCATAAATAGTCTAAACAGCGCCCCCATCCCCAACAGGTTAAGGTTAGGCTTAGGGTTATGGTTAGGTTTAGGGTTAGGGTTAGGCTTAGGGTTAAGTTAAGGGTTAAGGTTAGGTTAAGGGTTAGGGTTAGGCTTAGGGTTAAATTAAGGGTTATGGTTAGTTTAAGGGTTAAGGTTAGGTTTAGGATTACGTTAAGGGTTATGGTTTGGTTTAGGGTTAGGGTTAGGCTTAGGCTTAGGGCTAAGTTAAAGGTTATGGTTTGGTTTAGGGTTAGGGTTAGGCTTAGGGCTAAGTTAAGGGTTATGGTTTGGTTTAGGGTTAGTGTTAGGGTTAGGCTTAGGGTTAAGTTAAGCGTTAGGGTTAGGTTAAGGGTTAAGGTTAGGCTTAGGGTTAAGTTTAGGGTTATGGTTAGGTTTAGGGTAAGGGTTAGGGTTAGGCTTACGGTTAAGTTTAGGGTTATGGTTAGCTTTAGGGTTAAGATTAGATTTAGGGCTAGGGTTAGGGAAAAAAAAAATTTGGGATAGGAATCAATTATTTGTTCCCCAAAGGTATATCAATACCAAACGGTGTGTGTCTGAGTGCTTTTGGAAAAGGGTGAAGAATCGGGTTGCAGCTATTCTGAGAGCTGAGTAGACCTCTGGGTCTCCCTGACTGGCATCAAGGAGACCAGGATCGTCCTCTCCTCTCCTCTCCTCTCCTCTCCTCTCCTCTCCTCTCCTCTCCTCTCCTCTCTTCTCTTCTCTTCTCTTCTCCTCTCCTCTCCTCTCCTCTCCTCTCCTCTCTTCTCCTCTCCTCTCCTCTCCTCTCCTCTCCTCTCTTCTCCTCTCCTTTCCTCTCCTCTCCTCTCCTCTCCTCTCCTCTCCTCTCTTCTCCTCTCCTCTCCACTCCTCCGGTCCTCTCCTCTCCTCTCCTCTCCTCTCCTCTCTTCTCCTCTCCTCACCTCTCCTCACCTCTCCTCACCTCCCCTCTCCTCTCTTCTCTTCTCTTCTCTTCTCCTCTCCTCACCTCTCCTCACCTCTCCTCACCTCTCCTCTCCTCTCTTCTCCTCTCTTCTCTTCTCTTCTCTTCTCCTCTCCTCACCTCTCCTCACCTCTCCTCACCTTTCCTCTCCTCTCTTCTCTTCTCTTCTCTTCTCTTCTCCTCTCCTCTCCTCCGATACTCCCTCCTCTCCTCTCTTCTCTTCTCTTCTCTTCTCTTCTCCTCTCCTCACCTCTCCTCTCCTCTCCTCTCTTCTCTTCTCCTCTCCTCTCCTCTCCTCTCCTCTCCTCTCTTCTCTTCCCTTCTCCTCTCCTCTCCTCTCCTCTCCTCTCTTCTCTTCTCTTCTCTTCTCTTCTCCTCTCCTCTCCTCTCCTCTCCTCTCCTCTCTTCTCTTCCCTTCTCCTCTCCTCTCCTCTCCTCTCCTCTCCTCTCTTCTCTTCCCTTCTCCTCTCCTCTCCTCTCCTCTCCTCTCTTCTCTTCCCTTCTCCTCTCCTCTCCTCTCCTCTCCTCCGATACTCCCTCCTCTCCTCTCCTCTCCCAAAGTGTTAGGATCAGGCTCATGGGTGTAGTTAGATTTTCCCCCTGGGTGAATGCGAGGGCCCATAATGTCATCGTCTCTGAGGCATGGCATGAGCGGTAGGCAAGACACACACACACACACACACACACACACACACACACACACACACACACACACACACACACACACACACACACACACACACACACACACACACACACGTGGGCATCAGTGAGGGAAGGCGAGAGCTCTTTGGCAGGCAGGCAGGCAGAGGGTCAGGGTTAGAGTCTGAGACTGTGATTTCAGGTCATGTCACCACAGAGCCGTATCATTGGCTAAGTCCCGAAGGTCAGGGTTAGAGTCTGAGACTGTGATTACAGTCATTAACAGTGTAGATGAGGCCTGCCTGTTCAAACATTACCCTTATTCGCCCAAGACAGCCTCCCCCAGACTTCCATCCCACCAGCCTCCCCTGAGACCCCCCCCCCCCCCCCTCTGAACTCTCCTGAGACCACCCGTCCCTCTGAACTCTCCTGAGACCACCCCTCCCTCTGAACTCTCCTGAGACCACCCCTCCCTCTGGACTCTCCTGAGACCACCCCTCCCTCGTGTTCTCCTGAGACCACCCCTCCCCCTGGTCTCTACTGAGACCACCACTCCCTCTGGTTCTCCTGAGACCACCCCTCCCTCTGGTCTCTCCTGAGACCACCCCTCCCACTGAACTCTCCTGAGACCACCCCTCCCTCTGAACTCTCCTGACACCACCCCTCCCTCTAAACTCTCCTGAGACCACCCCTCCCTCTGGTCTCTCCTGAGACCACCCGTCCCTCTAAACTCTCCTGAGACCACCCCTCCCTCTGAACTCTCCTGACACCACCCCTCCCTCTAAACTCTCCTGAGACCACCCCTCCCTCTGGTTCTCCTGAGACCACCCCTCCCTCTGGACTCTCCTGAGACCACCCCTCCCTCTGGTCTCTCCTGAGACCACCCCTCCCTCTGGACTCTCCTGAGACCACCCCTCCCTCTGGTTCTCCTGAGACCACCCCTCCCTCTGGACTCTCCTGAGACCACCCCTCCCTCTGGACTCTCCTGAGACCACCCCTCCCTCTGGTTCTCCTGAGACCACCCCTCCCTCTGGACTCTCCTGAGACCACCCCTCCCTCTGGTTCTCCTGAGACCACCCCTCCCCCTGGTCTCTCCTGAGACCACCCCTCCCTCTGGACTCTCCTGAGACCACCCCTCCCCCTGGTCTCTCCTGAGACCACCCCTCCCTCTGGTCTCTCCTGAGACCACCCCTCCCTCTGGTTCTCCTGAGACCACCCCTCCCTCGTGTTCTCCTGAGACCACCCCTCCCTCTGGTTCTCCTGAGACCACCCCTCCCTCGTGTTCTCCTGAGACCACCCCTCCCTCTGGACTCTCCTGAGACCACCCATCCCTCTGGACTCTCCTGAGACCACCCCTCCCTCTGGACTCATCACTCTGGATGAATCCCGTGCTCTGTTGCTGGGCTCTGTTGTTGGATCTGTGTAATTGTCCTGTGGAGCCGAGACGTCCTCCATTGACAGGTCGACTGAGACATTGGAGTAGTCAGTAGACAGGAGAGAGAGACAGGTAGGCGGATTGAGGGGAGAAACCAAAAAACTCACACTACATTACAATGTGTCATGGGAGAAATGCTGCCAACTGACTGACTTGAAGGGAAGTATTGGTTTAGTGTGAGTGGAGAACAGATTAGGACATTTCATAGTTATACACATTACTGTAAAATAGTGTCACTTCAATTATATCATTGTCAAGATATATTTGAAACATTTTAATTTACAGGAAGTACGTTTCGTAAATGTACAGTTCCCAGTTATGACATGATGCCCCATGTCCTCGATTCGATTAACTTGTTTCTCGACAGTCAGACGAACGCCAATCGGAGTGTCTCTCAGAAGGAGTGGTGTACTCTGCACTGATTACTAATGGAATGATTTAACACCAATCAGAGTGTCTCTCAGAAGGAGTGGTGTACTCTGCACTGATTACTAATGGAATGATTTAACACCAATCAGAGTGTCTCTCAGAAGGAGTGGTGTACTCTGCACTGATTACTAATGGAATGATTTAACACCAATCAGAGTGTCTCTCAGAAGGAGTGGTGTACTCTGCACTGATTACTAATGGAATGATTTAACACCAATCAGATCGTCTCTCAGAAGGAGTGGTGTACTCTGCACTGATTACTAATGGAATGATTTAACACCAATCTATAAAGACACTGTATGTCCTGGGGGGGAGGACAATAACAAACAGACTGTTGTATGGAGAAGATAATGGCTGACTAGTCCAGGGTTATATCCCAAATAATACCATATTCCCTTTATAGGTTACTACTGTTTACCAGGGTCCCATAAAGGAGAGCAATATAGAATGGATGGAATGAAAAGCTGTGTTCTCTGGTGCTCCTCTCCTCTCCTCTCCTCTCCTCTGCTCTGCTCTCCTCTCCTCTCCTCTCCTCTCTTCTTCTCCCCTCTCCTCTCCTCTCCTCTCCTCTCCTCTCCTCTCCTCTCCTCTCCTTTCCTCTCTCTCCTTTCCTTTCCTCTCCTCTCCTCTTCTCTCCTCTCCTCTCCTCTCTCTCCTCTCCTCTCCTCTCCTCTCCTCTCCTCTCCTCTCCTCTCCTCTCTCTCCTTTCCTCTCCTCTCCTCTCCTCTCTTCTCTCCTCTCATCTCCTCTCCTCTCCCTTCCTTTCCTCTCCTCTCCTCTCCTCTCCTCTCCTCTCCTCTCTCTCCTTTCCTCTCCTCTCCTCTCCTCTCCTCTTCTCTCCTCTCTTATTCTCTCCTCTCCTCTCCTCTCCTCTCCTCTCCTTTCCTCTCCTCTCCTCTTCTCTCCTCTCCTCTTCTCTCCTCTCCTCTCCTCTCCTTTAATCTCCTCTCCTCTCCTCTCCTCTCCTCTCCCTCTATGATCCTCCCCTTTTCTGTTCTCCTCTCTATCTGTCTCTGTCTCTCTCCTCTCCCTCTCTCCACCTCTCTCGTCTCCTTCTCCATCAGCTAGTGAAGGGAAGTTAATCACCATTCTTCTCCTCCTCTCATCTCACAAACTGTGTGTGTGTGTATGTGTGTGTGTGTGTGTGTGTGTGTGTGTGTGTGTGTGTGTGTGTGTGTGTGTGTGTGTGTGTGTGTGTGTGTGTGTGTGTGTGTGTGTGTGTGTGTGTGTGTGTGTGTGTGTGTGTGTGTGTGTGTGTGTGTGTGTGTACCTGCACTGTTCTATCTGGATCTGCTCCTCTTGGAGAACGATGGAGGCTGACTGAAAACTGAAGCCTTTGGCTCTCTCTAAATGGACTAGATGGAGACAGAAAGAGAGAGAGACAGAGTGGACTGATTGTCTCTCTCTTAATGGTCTTTGGGAAAGCCCTACCAGGCCTCATTGATCTCTCCCAACCATTACCCCTTGATGGAATGGTCAGGTCCTCCTCCTCATGAAGTGGCCCTCATTGACCTCTCCCAACCATTACCCCTTGATGGAATGGTCAGGTCCTCCTCTTCATGAAGTGGCCCTCATTGACCTCTCCCAACCATTACCCCTTGATGGAATGGTCAGGTCCTCCTCTTCATTAAGTGGCTCTCATTGATCTCTCTCTCTCCTCCGTGTTGTTCAGGGTTAATGATACCGACTTCTGTTAATAAACAAACATGATCTCTCTGTCTCTGTCTCTGTCTCTCTCTGTCTCTGTCTCTGTCTCTGTCTCTAATAAACGCCCAGGCACCCAGCCTAGCAGTTAAACTAATCACATTTGCTTTATTTCTTCTCTCTCCTCTTTCTCTCTCTCTCTCTGTCTCTCTCTCCTCTTTCATTCTTTCTCTCTCTCTGTCTCTCTCTCCTCTTTCTCTCTGAGAAATTATTTTGAGGATTGAGGATTATTTTAAATATTTCATTAAGGCTGCTAGGTCTAAGTCTTTCTGTGTGAGACATGTTCTTTTCCTCCGACTCAGGTGTTATTATAATGCTCTCCTCAACAGACAGTTGGTTCCATTTTGGTTTGATTCATGGGGAACTGGTTTGTGTTTCTAGACATTCTTTGACCATCGTTTTTCTGCCCTCAGTTATCGTGCACTATGTAGGGAATAGGGTGGATTTTGGGAAACACACCATGTATTTGTCGCTGTCCGAGGTACCACACCTCAGAGACAGGTCATGATACCAGTCCGAGGTACCACACCTCAGGGACAGGCCATGGTACCAGTTCAAGGTACCACACCACCGAGACAGGCCATGGTACCAGTCCAAGGTACCACACCTCATAGACAGACTGTGGTAGCTGTCCGAGGTACCACACCTCAGGGACAGGCCATGGTACCAGTCCAAGGTACCACACCTCCGAGACAGGCCATGGTACCAGTCCAAGGTACCACATCTCAGGGACAGGCCATGGTACCAGTCCAAGGTACCACACCTCCGAGACAGGCCATGGTACCAGTCCAAGGTACCACATCTCAGGGACAGGCCATGGTACCAGTCCGAGGTACCACACCTCCGAGACAGGCCATGGTACCAGTCCAAGGTACCACACCTCAGAGACAGACTGTGGTAGCTGTCCGAGGTACCACATCTCAGGGGCAGGCCATGGTACCAGTCCAAGGTACCACACCTCCGAGACAGGCCATGGTACCAGTCCAAGGTACCACATCTCAGAGACAGACTGTGGTAGCTGTCCGAGGTACCACACCTCAGGGACAGGCCATGGTACCAGTCCAAGGTACCACACCTCAGAGACAGGCCATGGTACTAGTCCAAGGTACCACACCTCAGAGACAGGCCATGGTACCAGTCCAAGGTACCACATCTCCGAGACGGGCCATGGTACCAGTCCAAGGTACGACACCTCAGAGACAGGCCATGGTAGCTGTCCAAGGTACCACACCTCCGAGACAGGCCATGGTACCAGTCTGAGGTGCCACACCTCCGAGACAGGCCATGATACCAGTCCAAGGTACCACACCTCAGAGACAGACTGTGGTAGCTGTCCGAGGTAGCAGACCTCAGGGACAGGCCATGGTACCAGTCCAAGGTACCACACCTCAGAGACAGGCCATGGTACTAGTCCAAGGTTCCACACCTCATAGACAGGCCATTGTACCAGTCCTAGGTACCACACCTCCGAGAAGGGCCATGGTACCAGTCCAAGGTACCACACCTCAGAGACAGGCCATGGTACCAGTCTAAGGTACCACACCTCCGAGACGGGACATGGTACCAGTCCAAGGTCCCACACCTCAGAGACAGGTCATGGTACTAGTCCAAGGTACCACACCTCAGAGACAGGTCATGGTACTTGTCCAAGGTACCACACCTCCGAGACGGGACATGGTACCAGTCCAAGGTACCACACCTCAGAGACAGGCCATGGTACCAGTCCAAGGTACCACACCTCAGAGACAGGCCATGGTACTAGTCCAAGGTACCACACCTCAGAGACAGGTCATGGTACAAGTCCAAGGTACCATACCTCAGAGACGGGCCATGGTACTAGTCCAAGGTACCACTCCTCAGAGACAGGTCATGGTACTAGTCCAAGGTACCACACCTCAGAGACAGGCCATGGTACTAGTCCAAGGTACCACACCTCAGAGACAGGTCATGGTACTAGTCCAAGGTACCACACCTCAGAGACAGGCCATGGTAGCTTTCCAAGGTACCACACCTCAGAGACAGACTGTGGTAGCTGTCCGAGGTACCACACCTCAGGGACAGGCCATGGTACTAGTCCAAGGTACCACACCTCAGAGACCGACCATCGTACCAGTCCAAGGTACCACACCTCAGAGACAGGTCATGGTACTAGTCCAAGGTACCACACCTCAGAGACAGGTCATGGTACTAGTCCAAGGTACGACACCTCAGAGACAGGTCATTGTAGCTGTATAAGGTACCACACCTTAGAGACAGGTCATGGTACCAGTCCAAGGTACCACACCTCAGAGACAGGCCATGGTACTAGTCCAAGGTACCACACCTCAGAGACAGGCCATGGTAGCTGTATAAGGTACCACACCTCAGAGACAGGCCATGGTAGCTGTATAAGGTACCACACCTCAGAGACAGGCCATGGTACTAGTCCAAGGTACCACACCTCAGAGACAGGTCATGGTACTAGTCCAAGGTACCACACCTCAGAGACAGGTCATGGTAGCTGTACACGGTACCACACCTCCGAGACAGGCCATGGTACCAGTCCAAGGTACCACACCTCAGAGACAGGCCATGGTACCAATCCAAGGTACCACACCTCAGAGACAGGTCATGGTACTAGTCCAAGGTACCATACCTCAGAGACGGGCCATGGTACTAGTCCAAGGTACCACACCTCAGAGACAGGCCATGGTAGCTGTCCAAGGTACCACACCTCCGAGACAGGCCATGGTACCAGTCCAAGGTACCACACCTCAGGGACAGGCCATGGTAGCAGTCCAAGGTACCACACCTCAGAGACAGGTCATGGTACTAGTCCAAGGTACCACTCCTCAGAGACAGGTCATGGTACTAGTCCAAGGTACCACACCTCAGAGACAGGCCATGGTACTAGTCCAAGGTACCACACCTCAGAGACAGGTCATGGTACTAGTCCAAGGTACCACACCTCAGACACAGGCCATGGTAGCTTTCCAAGGTACCACACCTCAGAGACAGGTCATGGTAGCTGTCCAAGGTACCACACCTCAGAGACAGGTCATGGTACTAGTCCAAGGTACCACACCTCAGAGACAGGCCATGGTAGCTGTATAAGGTACCACTCCTCAGAGACAGGTCATGGTACTAGTCCAAGGTACCACACCTCAGAGACAGGTCATGGTACTAGTCCAAGGTACCACACCTCAGAGACAGGTCATGGTAGCTGTATAAGGTACCACACCTCAGAGACAGGTCATGGTACTAGTCCAAGGTACCACACCTCAGAGACAGGCTAGTCCAAGGTACCACACTTCAGAGACAGGTCATGGTACTAGTCCAAGGTACCACACCTCAGAGACAGGTCATGGTAGCAGTCCAAGGTACCACACCTCAGAGACAGGTCATGGTACTAGTCCAAGGTACCACACCTCAGAGACAGGTCATGGTACTAGTCCAAGGTACCACACTTCAGAGACAGGCCATGGTACTAGTCCAAGGTACCACACCTCAGAGACAGGTCATGGTACTTGTCCAAGGTACCACACCTCAGAGACAGGTCATGGTACTAGTCCAAGGTACCACACCTCAGAGACAGGTCATGGTACTAGTCCAAGGTACCACACCTCAGAGACAGGTCATGGTACTAGTCCAAGGTACCACTCCTCAGAGACAGACCATCGTACCAGTCCAAGGTACCACACCTCAGAGACAGGTCATGGTACTAGTCCAAGGTACCACACCTCAGAGACAGGTCATGGTACTAGTCCAAGGTACCACACCTCAGAGACAGGTCATTGTAGCTGTATAAGGTACCACACCTCAGAGACAGGTCATGGTACCAGTCCAAGGTACCACACCTCAGAGACAGGCCATGGTTCTAGTCCAAGGTACCACACCTCAGAGACAGGCCATGGTAGCTGTATAAAGTACCACACCTCAGAGACAGGTCATGGTAGCTGTATAAGGTACCACACCTCAGAGACAGGTCATGGTACTAGTCCAAGGTACCACACCTCAGAGACAGGTCATGGTACTAGTCCAAGGTACCACACCTCAGAGACAGGTCATGGTACTAGTCCAAGGTACCACACCTCAGAGACAGGTCATGGTACTAGTCCAAGGTACCACACCTCAGAGACAGGTCATGGTACTAGTCCAAGGTACCACACCTCAGAGACAGGTCATGGTACTAGTCCAAGGTACCACACCTCAGAGACAGGTCATGGTACTAGTCCAAGGTACCACACTTCAGAGACAGGTCATGTTACTAGTCCAAGGTACCACACCTCAGAGACAGGTCATGGTACTAGTCCAAGGTACCACACTTCAGAGACAGGCCATGGTACTAGTCCAAGGTACCACACTTCAGAGACAGGTCATGTTACTAGTCCAAGGTACCACACCTCAGAGACAGGTCATGGTACTAGTCCAAGGTACCACACTTCAGAGACAGGCCATGGTACTAGTCCAAGGTACCACACCTCAGAGACAGGTCATGGTACTAGTCCAAGGTACCACACTTCAGTGACAGGCCATGGTAATAGTCCAAGGTACCACACCTACGAGACAGGTCATGGTACTAGTCCAAGGTACCACACCTCAGAGACAGGTCATGGTACTAGTCCAAGGTACCACATCTCAGAGACAGGTCATGGTACTAGTCCAAGGTACCACACTTCAGAGACAGGCCATGGTACTAGTCCAAGGTACCACACCTCAGAGACAGGCCATGTTACTAGTCCAAGGTACCACACCTCAGAGACAGGTCATGGTACTAGTCCAAGGTACCACACTTCAGAGACAGGCCATGGTACTAGTCCAAGGTACCACACCTCAGAGACAGGCCATGGTACTAGTCCAAGGTACCACACCTCAGAGACAGGTCATGGTACTAGTCCAAGGTACCACACCTCAGAGACAGGTCATGGTACTAGTCCAAGGTACTGAAATGAAACGTGGTACTTTTCCAAAACCTTTTTTGAAATATATTTATTTCATTTACCTTTCTTCGACATTTGATTGATGTGAATCAAGTGCAATGCAAATGTAACACTTTAAGAAATTTTATTTATTTAATTTCACCTTTATTTAACAAGGTAGGACAGGTCGAGAACAAGTTTTCATTTACAGCTGCGACCTGGCCAAGATAAAGCAAAGCAGTTCGGCACATATAACACCGTATAACAGTCTAGCTAGCCTTCATTATAGAATGAAACGGATATGATACAAACTTGATAAAAGTCAATGTTTTGAACCAGTATAAGGTTCAATATCATTAATTAAACCACAGGTGGGTATAATCCTGAATGCTGATTGGTTAAAACTGCATTCCAGCTGGTGTCTATTGCACATGTTACCACAAGGTAAATCTATCACTTTAAAAGGCATATTTACTCTGTTCCATCTGACTGTGCAATCCCACTGTCTCATCAGCCCAGCCAGGCAATTTATAAACTTGTTCTCCACTATAAAAAAAGCATCCTAGACATTATCTCACATTTCTTTTAGACGAACATTTAGGTTTTCAACAGCGCAGATTTGTATAAACTTTCCTGTCCGTCTCTCTGACATTTAAAACATTGTTTCAATATTCAAATTCGATCTCCGGCTGTCCAATAGTAATGAACGTGTCGGGAGTCTGGAGTCAGGTTTCGGGATGAGACAGACAGGCAGGCAGCTTTTCTCAGCCAATCAAAATCATGAATCAGCAACAATTTTATTGGATATATAAAACATTTATATCGACAGAAGACAGGTGAAATGAAACAAAGTGCAGTTTGAAGTGATTGTGTTAGCTGTGTTGTTGGCTAGCTCCTCTGAACAACAGGGTCCTGACGAGAGAGCACATTTTTTCTATGCCAGGTGAAATCACGCCTCATTGTTATGGATGTGTACGAATAAATGTCACTAGAAAACAGCTGAAACGAATGCAAATGCAGCTACTGTTGTTATTCTGGCTGCACTGTTTGACGTGACTGTAAATTAGCCGTAGTTGTCTAGCTGGCTGAGCAAACAAGGGATAAGAACGTTGCCAGCCAATATGGCAATGGAACATTTAGAACGAACGACTGGGTCGCGTCCCATAGATACAGAACAAAAAGACTGAATGACTGGGTCGCGTCCCATAGATACAGAACAAAAAGACTGAACGACTGGGTCGAGTCCATAGATACAGAACAAAAAGACTGAACGACTGGGTCGAGTCCATAGATACAGAACAAAAAGACTGAACGACTGGGTTGCGTCCATAGATACAGAACAAAAAAGACTGAATGACTGGGTCGCGTCCATAGATACAGAACAAAAAGACTGAACGACTGGGTCGAGTCCATAGATACAGAACAAAAAGACTGAACGACTGGGTCGCGTCCCAGAGATACAGAACAAAAAGACTGAACGACTGGGTTGTATCACTGTCAACTGAACCGATAGAACTACCCGGCTTGTGTAGCAACCCTAGATTTGTGTCGGGTCAATGTGTCGTGGAAGGATGAAATAGTATGACTAAATGTATCCAAAATAACATTGTTATTGAAAAAGTGTAATTCATTATTGGAGTATATTGGTAACCCGTTGTATAAAAGTGATAATGCCCTCGAAGACGTTGTTTGGAGGACATGTTGGCGTGTTGGCGTGTTGGCATATTGGCTTGTTGGCGTGTTGGCATATTGGCTTGTTGGCGTGTTGGCATATTGGCGTGTTGGCGTGTTGGCATGTTGGCTTGTTAGCGTGTTGGCGTGTTGGCATGTTTGCATGTTGGCATGTTGGCATGGTTTGCCGGCCATCAACATTGTCTCGGACCTGACAACACCCAAGACAATATATCCTCCAAACACCGGCTTCTTGGGAATTCTCACTTAAATATGGCCATTCAAATAAATATCTAGAAGCCAATTTTTCTTGTATTCTTTTGTATTTCATAATTTTCTATCTGGCAGCAAGCAGTTTTCTTCGTGTGTTTGTGGAGGTGAATCTCTGCTGAACTTTCTCTCAGTTCCACCCGTGGACCGACGCGTGGACCGGCGCTTGGAAACTCCAGCATCTCAAACTTTTCTCAAAGCCATGTAAAAGGAACCTTTTTTCCCTCCATCGTTGTGGTGTGACAATAATTTGCTTCCCCTCACACTTCCAAAGGCAATTAGCTTTGAAGCTTTTCAGAAAACTATTCTTGCCCAAGTTGATACCCAGCGTAGCAAATAAGAATTTAAGCAGGTCCATTGGAGGGACAGAAGAGAAACAACTGTGGTGCTGGTGGAGGATACAGTAGAGAGAGAGAGAGAGAGAGAGAGACAGAGAGAGAGAGAGAGAGAGAGAGCGAGAGAGAGAGAGAGAGAGAGAGAGAGAGAGAGAGAGAGAGAGCGAGAGAGAGAGAGAAAGAGAGAGAGACAGAGACAGAGAGAGACAGAGACAGAGACAGAGAGAGAGGGAGAGAGAGACAGAGAGAGGGAGAGAGAGACAGAGAAAGAGAGAGAGAGAGAGAGAGAGAGAGAGAGAGAGAGAGAGAAAGAATGAAAGAGGAGAGAGAGACAGAGAGAGAGAGAGAGAAAGAGGAGAGAGAAGGAATAAAGCAAATGTGATTAGTTTAACTGCTGCTAGGCTGGGTGCCTGGGTGTTCATTACCAGCCACCACTGCCACGCTAATTCATTTCCTAGTCTATTTACCTCTGAGTCCAGTAGAATCACACACTGTAAAGTAAACACACTCACACACACACACACACACACACACACACACACACACACACACACACACACACACACACCCCCCCCCCCCCCCCCCCCCCCCCAGCAGCAGGGAGTGCAGCTCTATACTGTAATGGAACCTGACAGAGATCATGACTGAATGAATCAACATATATTAATAGCCCTCTTCTCTTCCAGGCAGAAATCCATTGTTCTGGTTTGATTGTTTGGACTGAATGTTGGAGGAGAAAGAGAGGGAGCCTTTGGAAGAGAACTGAAAACATGATCTCACTGTTTCACTCAGGGGTTTGAAGTAATTCAATAAAATATTTTGTGACCCAATAATTCCTGGTGGTTACACGGCTCATTCTGCATGGTTACAGGGCTCAGCAATGCTATGGTATTAACTACCAGTGGTTAAGACTATGGTATTAACTACCAGTGGTTAAGGGTAGGACTATGGTATTAACTACCAGTGGTTAAGGGTAGGACTATGGCATTAACTACCAGTGGTTAAGACTATGATATTAACTACCAGTGGTTAAGGGTAGGACTATGGTATTAACTACCAGTGGTTAAGGGTAGGACTATGGTATTAACTACCAGTGGTTAAGGGTAGGACTATGGTATTAACTACCAGTGGTTAAGGGTAGGACCATGTATTAACTACCAGTGGTTAAGGGTAGGACTATGGTATTAACTACCAGTGGTTAAGACTATGGTATTAACTACCAGTGGTTAAGACTATGGTATTATCTACCAGTGGTTAAGGGTAGGACTATGGTATTAACTACCAGTGGTTATGGGTAGGACTGTGGTATTAACTACCAGCGGTTAAGGGTAGGACTATGGTATTAACTACCAGTGGTTAAGGGTAGGACTATGGTATTAACTACCAGCGGTTAAGGGTAAGACTATGGTATTAACTACCAGTGGTTAAGACTATGGTATTAACTACCAGTGGTTAAGACTATGGTATTAACTACCAGTGGTTAAGGGTAGGACTATGGTATTAACTGCAAGTGGTTAAGAGTAGGACCATGGCATTAACTACCAGTGGTTAAGACTATGGTATTAACTACCAGTGGTTAAGACTATGGTATTAACTACCAGTGGTTAAGCGTAGGACTATGGTATTAACTACCAGTGGTTAAGACTATGGTATTAACTACCAGTGGTTAAGCGTAGGACTATGGTATTAACTACCAGTGGTTAAGGGTAGGACTATGGTATTAACTACCAGTGGTTAAGGCTATGGTATTAACTACCAGTGGTTAAGGGTAGGACTATGGTATTAACTACCAGTGGTTAAGACTATGATATTAACTACCAGTGGTTCAGGGTAGGACTATGGTATTAACTACCAGTGGTTAAGGCTATGGTATTAACTACCAGTGGTTAAGGGTAGGACTATGGTATTAACTACCAGTGGTTAAGACTATGATTTTAACTACCAGTGGTTCAGGGTAGGACTATGGTATTAACTACCAGTGGTTAAGGGTAGGACTATGATATTAACTACCAGTGGTTAAGACTATGGTATTAACTACCAGTGGTTAAGGGTAGGACTATGGTATTAACTACCAGTGGTTAAGGGTAGGACCATGGTATTAACTACCAGTGGTTAAGACTATGGTATTAACTACCAGTGGTTAAGACTATGGTATTAACTACCAGTGGTTAAGGGTAGGACTATGGTATTAACTACCAGTGGTTAAGGGTAGGACTATGGTATTAACTACCAGTGGTTAAGACTATGGTATTAACTACCAGTGGTTAAGGGTAGGACTATGGTATTAACTACCAGTGGTTAAGGGTAGGACTATGGTATTAACTACCAGTGGTTAACGGTAGGACTATGGTATTAACTACCAGTGGTTAAGACTATGGTATTAACTACCAGTGGTTAAGACTATGGTATTAACTACCAGTGGTTAAGCCTATGGTATTAACTACCAGTGGTTAAGGGTAGGACTATGATATTAACTAACAGTGGTTAAGGGTAAGGCTATGGTATTAACTACCAGTGGTTAAGACTATGGTATTAACTACCAGTGGTTAAGGGTAGGACTATGGTATTAACTACCAGTGGTTAAGACTATGGTATTAACTACCGGTGGTTAAGGGTAGGACTATGGTATTAACTACCGGTGGTTAAGGGTAAGACTATGGTATTATCTACCAGTGGTTAAGGGTAGGACTATGGTATTAACTACCAGTGGTTAAGGGTAGGACTATGATATTAACTACCAGTGGTTAAGGGTAGGACTATGATATTAACTACCAGTGGTTAAGACTATGGTATTAACTACCAGTGGTTAAGGGTAGGTCTATGGTATTAACTACCAGTGGTTAAGGGTAGGACTATGGTATTAACTACCAGTGGTTAAGGGTAGGACTATGATATTAACTACCAGTGGTTAAGGGTAGGACTATGGTATTAACTACCAGTGGTTAAGGGTAGGACTATGGTATTAACTGCCAGTGGTTAAGGGTAGGGCTATGGTATTAACTACCAGTGGTTAAGGGTAGGACTATGGTATTAACTATCAGTGGTTAAGACTATGGTATTAACTACCAGTGTTTAAGGGTAGGACTATGGTATTAACTACCAGTGGTTAAGGGTAGGACTATGGTATTAACTACCAGTGGTTAAGGGTAGGACTATGGTATTAACTACCAGTGGTTAAGACTATGGTATTATCTACCAGTGGTTAAGGGTAGGACTATGGTATTAACTACCAGTGGTTATGGGTAGGACTGTGGTATTAACTACCAGTGGTTAAGGGTAGGACTATGGTATTAACTACCAGTGGTTAAGGGTAGGACTATGGTATTAACTACCAGTGGTTAAGGGTAGGACTATGGTATTAACTACCAGTGGTTAAGGGTAGGACCATGTATTAACTACCAGTGGTTAAGGGTAGGACTATGGTATTAACTACCAGTGGTTAAGACTATGGTATTAACTACCAGTGGTTAAGACTATGGTATTATCTACCAGTGGTTAAGGGTAGGACTATGGTATTAACTACCAGTGGTTATGGGTAGGACTGTGGTATTAACTACCAGTGGTTAAGGGTAGGACTATGGTATTAACTACCAGTGGTTAAGGGTAGGACTATGGTATTAACTACCAGCGGTTAAGGGTAAGACTATGGTATTAACTACCAGTGGTTAAGACTATGGTATTAACTACCAGTGGTTAAGACTATGGTATTAACTACCAGTGGTTAAGGGTAGGACTATGGTATTAACTGCCAGTGGTTAAGAGTAGGACCATGGCATTAACTACCAGTGGTTAAGACTATGGTATTAACTACCAGTGGTTAAGACTATGGTATTAACTACCAGTGGTTAAGCGTAGGACTATGGTATTAACTACCAGTGGTTAAGACTATGGTATTAACTACCAGTGGTTAAGCGTAGGACTATGGTATTAACTACCAGTGGTTAAGGGTAGGACTATGGTATTAACTACCAGTGGTTAAGGCTATGGTATTAACTACCAGTGGTTAAGGGTAGGACTATGGTATTAACTACCAGTGGTTAAGACTATGATATTAACTACCAGTGGTTCAGGGTAGGACTATGGTATTAACTACCAGTGGTTAAGGCTATGGTATTAACTACCAGTGGTTAAGGGTAGGACTATGGTTTAACTACCAGTGGTTAAGACTATGATTTTAACTACCAGTGGTTCAGGGTAGGACTATGGTATTAACTACCAGTGGTTAAGGGTAGGACTATGATATTAACTACCAGTGGTTAAGACTATGGTATTAACTACCAGTGGTTAAGGGTAGGACTATGGTATTAACTACCAGTGGTTAAGGGTAGGACCATGGTATTAACTACCAGTGGTTAAGACTATGGTATTAACTACCAGTGGTTAAGACTATGGTATTAACTACCAGTGGTTAAGGGTAGGACTATGGTATTAACTACCAGTGGTTAAGGGTAGGACTATGGTATTAACTACCAGTGGTTAAGACTATGGTATTAACTACCAGTGGTTAAGGGTAGGACTATGGTATTAACTACCAGTGGTTAAGGGTAGGACTATGGTATTAACTACCAGTGGTTAACGGTAGGACTATGGTATTAACTACCAGTGGTTAAGACTATGGTATTAACTACCAGTGGTTAAGACTATGGTATTAACTACCAGTGGTTAAGCCTATGGTATTAACTACCAGTGGTTAAGGGTAGGACTATGATATTAACTAACAGTGGTTAAGGGTAAGGCTATGGTATTAACTACCAGTGGTTAAGACTATGGTATTAACTACCAGTGGTTAAGGGTAGGACTATGGTATTAACTACCAGTGGTTAAGACTATGGTATTAACTACCGGTGGTTAAGGGTAGGACTATGGTATTAACTACCGGTGGTTAAGGGTAAGACTATGGTATTATCTACCAGTGGTTAAGGGTAGGACTATGGTATTAACTACCAGTGGTTAAGGGTAGGACTATGATATTAACTACCAGTGGTTAAGGGTAGGACTATGATATTAACTACCAGTGGTTAAGACTATGGTATTAACTACCAGTGGTTAAGGGTAGGTCTATGGTATTAACTACCAGTGGTTAAGGGTAGGACTATGGTATTAACTACCAGTGGTTAAGGGTAGGACTATGATATTAACTACCAGTGGTTAAGGGTAGGACTATGGTATTAACTACCAGTGGTTAAGGGTAGGACTATGGTATTAACTGCCAGTGGTTAAGGGTAGGGCTATGGTATTAACTACCAGTGGTTAAGGGTAGGACTATGGTATTAACTACCAGTGGTTAAGACTATGGTATTAACTACCAGTGTTTAAGGGTAGGACTATGGTATTAACTACCAGTGGTTAAGGGTAGGACTATGGTATTAACTACCAGTGGTTAAGGGTAGGACTATGGTATTAACTACCAGTGGTTAAGGGTAGGACCATGGTATTAACTACCAGTGGTTAAGGGTAGGACTATGGTATTAACTACCAGTGGTTAAGACTATGGTATTAACTACCAGTGGTTAAGACTATGGTATTATCTACCAGTGGTTAAGGGTAGGACTATGGTATTAACTACCAGTGGTTATGGGTAGGACTGTGGTATTAACTACCAGTGGTTAAGGGTAGGACTATGGTATTAACTACCAGTGGTTAAGGGTAGGACTATGGTATTAACTACCAGCGGTTAAGGGTAGGACTATGGTTTTAACTACCAGTGGTTAAGACTATGGTATTAACTACCAGTGGTTAAGACTATGGTATTAACTACCAGTGGTTAAGGGTAGGACTATGGTATTAACTGCCAGTGGTTAAGAGTAGGACCATGGCATTAACTACCAGTGGTTAAGACTATGGTATTAACTACCAGTGGTTAAGACTATGGTATTAACTACCAGTGGTTAAGACTATGGTATTAACTACCAGTGGTTAAGCGTAGGACTATGGTATTAACTACCAGTGGTTAAGACTATGGTATTAACTACCAGTGGTTAAGCGTAGGACTATGGTATTAACTACCAGTGGTTAAGGGTAGGACTATGGTATTAACTACCAGTGGTTAAGGCTATGGTATTAACTACCAGTGGTTAAGGGTAGGACTATGGTATTAACTACCAGTGGTTAAGACTATGATATTAACTACCAGTGGTTCAGGGTAGGACTATGGTATTAACTACCAGTGGTTAAGGCTATGGTATTAACTACCAGTGGTTAAGGGTAGGACTATGGTATTAACTACCAGTGGTTAAGACTATGATTTTAACTACCAGTGGTTCAGGGTAGGACTATGGTATTAACTACCAGTGGTTAAGGGTAGGACTATGATATTAACTACCAGTGGTTAAGACTATGGTATTAACTACCAGTGGTTAAGGGTAGGACTATGGTATTAACCACCAGTGGTTAAGGGTAGGACCATGGTATTAACTACCAGTGGTTAAGACTATGGTATTAACTACCAGTGGTTAAGACTATGGTATTAACTACCAGTGGTTAAGGGTAGGACTATGGTATTAACTACCAGTGGTTAAGGGTAGGACTATGGTATTAACTACCAGTGGTTAAGACTATGGTATTAACTACCAGTGGTTAAGGGTAGGACTATGGTATTAACTACCAGTGGTTAAGGGTAGGACTATGGTATTAACTACCAATGGTTAACGGTAGGACTATGGTATTAACTACCAGTGGTTAAGACTATGGTATTAACTACCAGTGGTTAAGACTATGGTATTAACTACCAGTGGTTAAGCCTATGGTATTAACTACCAGTGGTTAAGGGTAGGACTATGATATTAACTAACAGTGGTTAAGGGTAAGGCTATGGTATTAACTACCAGTGGTTAAGACTATGGTATTAACTACCAGTGGTTAAGGGTAGGACTATGGTATTAACTACCAGTGGTTAAGACTATGGTATTAACTACCGGTGGTTAAGGGTAGGACTATGGTATTAACTACCGGTGGTTAAGGGTAAGACTATGGTATTATCTACCAGTGGTTAAGGGTAGGACTATGGTATTAACTACCAGTGGTTAAGGGTAGGACTATGATATTAACTACCAGTGGTTAAGGGTAGGACTATGATATTAACTACCAGTGGTTAAGACTATGGTATTAACTACCAGTGGTTAAGGGTAGGTCTATGGTATTAACTACCAGTGGTTAAGGGTAGGACTATGGTATTAACTACCAGTGGTTAAGGGTAGGACTATGATATTAACTACCAGTGGTTAAGGGTAAGACTATGGTATTAACTACCAGTGGTTAAGGGTAGGACTATGGTAATAACTACCAGTGGTTAAGGGTAGGACTATGGTATTAACTGCCAGTGGTTAAGACTATGGTATTAACTACCAGTGTTTAAGGGTAGGACTATGGTATTAACTACCAGTGGTTAAGGGTAGGACTATGGTATTAACTACCAGTGGTTAAGGGTAGGACTATGGTATTAACTACCAGTGGTTAAGGGTAGGACCATGGTATTAACTACCAGTGGTTAAGGGTAGGACTATGGTATTAACTACCAGTGGTTAAGACTATGGTATTAACTACCAGTGGTTAAGACTATGGTATTATCTACCAGTGGTTAAGGGTAGGACTATGGTATTAACTACCAGTGGTTATGGGTAGGACTGTGGTATTAACTACCAGTGGTTAAGGGTAGGACTATGGTATTAACTACCAGTGGTTAAGGGTAGGACTATGGTATTAACTACCAGCGGTTAAGGGTAGGACTATGGTTTTAACTACCAGTGGTTAAGACTATGGTATTACCTACCAGTGGTTAAGACTATGGTATTAACTACCAGTGGTTAAGGGTAGGACTATGGTATTAACTGCCAGTGGTTAAGAGTAGGACCATGGCATTAACTACCAGTGGTTAAGACTATGGTATTAACTACCAGTGGTTAAGACTATGGTATTAACAACCAGTGGTTAAGCGTAGGACTATGGTATTAACTACCATTGGTTAAGACTATGGTATTAACTACCAGTGGTTAAGCGTAGGACTATGGTATTAACTACCAGTGGTTAAGGGTAGGACTATGGTATTAACTACCAGTGGTTAAGGCTATGGTATTAACTACCAGTGGTTAAGGGTAGGACTATGGTATTAACTACCAGTGGTTAAGACTATGATATTAACTACCAGTGGTTCAGGGTAGGACTATGGTATTAACTACCAGTGGTTAAGGCTATGGTATTAACTACCAGTGGTTAAGGGTAGGACTATGGTATTAACTACCAGTGGTTAAGACTATGATTTTAACTACCAGTGGTTCAGGGTAGGACTATGGTATTAACTACCAGTGGTTAAGGGTAGGACTATGATATTAACTACCAGTGGTTAAGACTATGGTATTAACTACCAGTGGTTAAGGGTAGGACTATGGTATTAACTACCAGTGGTTAAGGGTAGGACCATGGTATTAACTACCAGTGGTTAAGACTATGGTATTAACTACCAGTGGTTAAGACTATGGTATTAACTACCAGTGGTTAAGGGTAGGACTATGGTATTAACTACCAGTGGTTAAGGGTAGGACTATGGTATTAACTACCAGTGGTTAAGACTATGGTATTAACTACCAGTGGTTAAGGGTAGGACTATGGTATTAACTACCAGTGGTTTAGGGTAGGACTATTGTATTAACTACCAGTGGTTAAGGGTAGGACTATGGTATTAACTACCAGTGGTTAAGGGTAGGACTATGGTATTAACTACCAGTGGTTAAGGGTAGGACTATGGTATTAACTACCAGTGGTTAAGACTATGGTATTAACTACCAGTGGTTAAGGGTAGGGCTATGGTATTAACTACCAGTGGTTAAGGGTAGGACTATGGTATTAACTACCAGTGGTTAAGACTATGGTATTAACTACCAGTGGTTAAGGGTAGGGCTATGGTATTAACTACCAGTGGTTAAGGGTAGGACTATGGTATTAACTACCAGTGGTTAAGGGTAGGACTATGGTATTAACTACCAGTGGTTAAGGGTAGGACTATGGTATTAACTACCAGTGGTTAAGACTATGGTATTAACTACCAGTGGTTAAGGGTAGGACTATGGTATTAACTACCAGTGGTTAAGACTATGGTATTAACTACCAGTGGTTAAGGGTAGGACTATGGTATTAACTACCAGTGGTTAAGGGTAGGACTATGGTATTAACTAACAGTGGTTAAGGGTAGGACTATGGTATTAACTACCAGTGGTTAAGGGTAGGACTATGGTATTAACTACCAGTGGTTAAGACTATGGTATTAACTACCAGTGGTTAAGGGTAGGACTATGGTATTAACTACCAGTGGTTAAGGGTAGGACTATGGTATTAACTACCAGTGGTTAAGGGTATGGTATTAACTACCAGTGGTTAAGGGTAGGACTATGGTATTAACTAACAGTGGTTAAGTTTAGGACTATGGTATTAACTACCAGTGGTTAAGGGTAGGACTATGGTATTAACTACCAGTGGTTAAGGGTAGGACTATGGTATTAACTACAAGTGGTTAAGACTATGGTATTAACTACCAGTGGTTAAGGGTAGGACTATGGTATTATCTACCAGTGGTTAAGGGTAGGACTATGGTATTAACTACCAGTGGTTAAGACTATGGTATTAACTACCAGTGGTTAAGGGTAGTACTATTGAATTAACTACCAGTGGTTAAGGGTAGGACTATGGTATTAACTACCAGTGGTTAAGACTATGGTATTAACTACCAGTGGTTAAGGCTAGGACCATGGTATTATCTACCAGTGGTTAAGACTATGGTATTATCTACCAGTGGTTAAGGGTAGGACTATGGTATTAACTACCAGTTGTTAAGGGTATGGTATTAACTACCAGTGGTTAAGACTATGGTATTAACTACCATTGGTTAAGGGTATGGTATTAACTACCAGTGGTTAAGGGTAAGACTATGGTATTAACTACCAGTGGTTAAGGGTAGACTATGGTATTAACTACCAGTGGTTAAGGGTAGGACTATGGTATTAACTACCAGTGGTTAAGACTATGGTATTAACTACCAGTAGTTAAGGGTAGGACTATGGTATTAACTACCAGTG
Organism: Salvelinus fontinalis; assembly: GCF_029448725.1. Taxonomy (NCBI): domain Eukaryota; kingdom Metazoa; phylum Chordata; class Actinopteri; order Salmoniformes; family Salmonidae; genus Salvelinus; species Salvelinus fontinalis. The sequence continues at coordinate 109,757 of NW_026600757.1, read as the reverse complement.
GTTAAGGGTATGTTATTAACTACCAGTGGTTAAGGGTAGGACTATGGTATTAACTACCAGTGGTTAAGGGTATGGTATTAACTACCAGTAGTTAAGGGTAGGACTATGGTATTATCTACCAGTGGTTAAGACTATGGTATTAACTACCAGTAGTTAAGGGTAGGACTATGGTTTCAACTACCAGTGGTTAAGGGTAGGACTATGGTATTAACTACCAGTGGTTAAGGGTAGGACTATGATATTAACTACCAGTGGTTAAGGGTAGGACTATGGTATTAACTTCCAGTTGTTAAGACTATGGTATTAACTACCAGTGGTTAAGGGTAGGACTATGGTATTAACTACCAGTGGTTAAGACTATGGTATTAACTACCAGTGGTTAAGACTATGGTATTAACTACCAGTGGTTAAGGGTAAGACTATGGTATTAACTACCAGTGGTTAAGGGTAGACTATGGTATTAACTACCAGTGGTTAAGGGTAGGACTATGGTATTAACTACCAGTGGTTAAGGGTAGGACTATGGTGTTAACTACCAGTGGTTAAGACTATGGTATTAACTACCAGTAGTTAAGGGTAGGACTATGGTATTAACTACCAGTGGTTAAGGGTATGTTATTAACTACCAGTGGTTAAGGGTAGGACTATGGTATTAACTACCAGTGGTTAAGGGTATGGTATTAACTACCAGTAGTTAAGGGTAGGACTATGGTATTATCTACCAGTGGTTAAGACTATGGTATTAAATACCAGTAGTTAAGGGTAGGACTATGGTTTCAACTACCAGTGGTTAAGGGTAGGACTATGGTATTAACTACCAGTGGTTAAGGGTAGGACTATGATATTAACTACCAGTGGTTAAGGGTAGGACTATGGTATTAACTACCAGTTGTTAAGACTATGGTATTAACTACCAGTGGTTAAGGGTAGGACTATGGTATTAACTACCAGTGGTTAAGACTATGGTATTAACTACCAGTGGTTAAGACTATGGTATTAACTACCAGTGGTTAAGCGTAGGACTATGGTATTAACTACCAGTGGTTAAGACTATGGTATTAACTACCAGTGGTTAAGGGTAGGACCATGGTATTAACTACCAGTGGTTAAGACTATGGTATTAACTACCAGTGGTTAAGACTATGGTATTAACTACCAGTGGTTAAGCGTAGGACTATGGTATTAACTACCAGTGGTTAAGACTATGGTATTAACTACCAGTGGTTAAGCGTAGGACTATGGTATTAACTACCAGTGGTTAAGGGTAGGACTATGGTATTAACTAGCAGTGGTTAAGGCTATGGTATTAACTACCAGTGGTTAATGGTAGGACTATGGTATTAACTACCAGTGGTTAAGACTATGATATTAACTACCAGTGGTTCAGGGTAGGACTATGGTATTAACTACCAGTGGTTAAGGCTATGGTATAAACTACCAGTGGTTAAGGGTAGGACTGTGGTATTAACTACCAGTGGTTAAGACTATGATATTAACTACCAGTGGTTCAGGGTAGGACTATGGTATTAACTACCAGTGGTTAAGGGTAGGACTATGATATTAACTACCAGTGGTTAAGACTATGGTATTAACTACCAGTGGTTAAGGGTAGGACTATGGTATTAACTACCAGTGGTTAAGGGTAGGACCATGGTATTAACTACCAGTGGTTAAGACTATGGTATTTTAAGACTATGGTATTAACTACCAGTGGTTAAGGGTAGGACTATGGTATTAACTACCAGTGGTTAAGGGTAGGACTATGGTATTAACTACCAGTGGTTAAGACTATGGTATTAACTACCAGTGGTTAAGGGTAGGACTATGGTATTTACTACCAGTGGTTAAGGGTAGGACTATGGTATTAACTACCAGTGGTTAAGGGTAGGACTATGGTATTAACTACCAGTGGTTAAGGGTAGGACTATGGTATTAACTACCAGTGGTTAAGGGTAGGACTATGGTATTAACTACCAGTGGTTAAGACTATGGTATTAACTACCAGTGGTTAAGGGTAGGACTATGGTATTAACTACCAGTGGTTAAGACTATGGTATTAACTACCAGTGGTTAAGGGTAGGACTATGGTATTAACTACCAGTGGTTAAGGGTAGGACTATGGTATTAACTACCAGTGGTTAAGGGTAGGACTATGGTATTAACTACCAGTGGTTAAGGGTAGGACTATGGTATTAACTACCAGTGGTTAAGACTATGGTATTAACTACCAGTGGTTAAGGGTAGGACTATGGTATTAACTACCAGTGGTTAAGGGTAGGACTATGGTATTAACTACCAGTGGTTAAGGGTATGGTATTAACTACCAGTGGTTAAGGGTAGGACTATGGTATTAACTAACAGTGGTTAAGGGTAGGACTATGGTATTAACTACCAGTGGTTAAGGGTAGGACTATGGTATTAACTACCAGTGGTTAAGGGTAGGACTATGGTATTAACTACAAGTGGTTAAGACTATGGTATTAACTACCAGTGGTTAAGGGTAGGACTATGGTATTATCTACCAGTGGTTAAGGGTAGGACTATGGTATTAACTACCAGTGGTTAAGACTATGGTATTAACTACCAGTGGTTAAGACTATGGTATTAACTACCAGTGGTTAAGACTATGGTATTAACTACCAGTGGTTAAGGGTAGTACTATTGAATTAACTACCAGTGGTTAAGCGTAGGACTATGGTATTAACTACCAGTGGTTAAGACTATGGTATTAACTACCAGTGGTTAAGCGTAGGACTATGGTATTAACTACCAGTGGTTAAGGGTAGGACTATGGTATTAACTACCAGTGGTTAAGACTATGGTATTAACTACCAGTGGTTAAGGGTAGGACTATGGTATTTACTACCAGTGGTTAAGGGTAGGACTATGGTATTAACTACCAGTGGTTAAGGGTAGGACTATGGTATTAACTACCAGTGGTTAAGGGTAGGACTATGGTATTAACTACCAGTGGTTAAGACTATGGTATTAACTACCAGTGGTTAAGGGTAGGACTATGGTATTAACTACCAGTGGTTAAGACTATGGTATTAACTACCAGTGGTTAAGGGTAGGACTATGGTATTAACTACCAGTGGTTAAGGGTAGGACTATGGTATTAACTACCAGTGGTTAAGGGTAGGACTATGGTATTAACTACCAGTGGTTAAGCGTAGGACTATGGTATTAACTACCAGTGGTTAAGACTATGGTATTAACTACCAGTGGTTAAGCGTAGGACTATGGTATTAACTACCAGTGGTTAAGGGTAGGACTATGGTATTAACTAGCAGTGGTTAAGGCTATGGTATTAACTACCAGTGATTAAGGGTAGGACTATGGTATTAACTACCAGTGGTTAAGACTATGATATTAACTACCAGTGGTTCAGGGTAGGACTATGGTATTAACTACCAGTGGTTAAGGCTATGGTATTAACTACCAGTGGTTAAGGGTAGGACTGTGGTATTAACTACCAGTGGTTAAGACTATGATATTAACTACCAGTGGTTCAGGGTAGGACTATGGTATTAACTACCAGTGGTTAAGGGTAGGACTATGATATTAACTACCAGTGGTTAAGACTATGGTATTAACTACCAGTGGTTAAGGGTAGGACTATGGTATTAACTACCAGTGGTTAAGGGTAGGACCATGGTATTAACTACCAGTGGTTAAGACTATGGTATTAACTACCAGTGGTTAAGACTATGGTATTAACTACCAGTGGTTAAGGGTAGGACTATGGTATTAACTACCAGTGGTTAAGGGTAGGACTATGGTATTAACTACCAGTGGTTAAGACTATGGTATTAACTACCAGTGGTTAAGACTATGGTATTAACTACCAGTGGTTAAGACTATGGTATTAACTACCAGTGGTTAAGGGTAGGACTATGATATTAACTAACAGTGGTTAAGGGTAAGGCTATGGTATTAACTACCAGTGGTTAAGACTATGGTATTAACTACCAGTGGTCAAGGGTAGGACTATGGTATTAACTACCAGTGGTTAAGACTATGGTATTATCTACCAGTGGTTAAGGGTAGGACTATGGTATTAACTACCAGTGGTTAAGACTATGGTATTAACAACCAGTGGTTAAGGGTAGGACTATGGTATTAACTACCAGTGGTTAAGGGTAGGACTATGGTATTAACTACCAGTGGTTAAGGGTAGGACTATGGTATTAACTACCAGTGGTTAAGGGTAGGACTATTGTATTAACTACCAGTGGTTAAGGGTAGGACTATGGTATTAACTACCAGTGGTTAAGACTATGGTATTAACTACCAGTGGTTAAGGGTAGGACTATGGTATTAACTACCAGTGGTTAAGGGTAGGACTGTGGTATTAACTACCAGTGGTTAAGGGTAGGGCTATGGTATTAACTACCAGTGGTTAAGACTATGGTATTAACTACCAGTGGTTAAGACTATGGTATTAACTACCAGTGGTTAAGGGTAGGACTATGGTATTAACTACCAGTGGTTAAGGGTAGGGCTATGGTATTAACTACCAGTGGTTAAGACTATGGTATTAACTACCAGTGGTTAAGGGTAGGACTATGGTATTAACTACCAGTGGTTAAGGTAGGACTGTGGTATTAACTACCAGTGGTTAAGGGTAGGACTATGATATTAACTACCAGTGGTTAAGGGTAGGACTATGGTATTAACTACCAGTGGTTAAGGGTAGGACTATGGTATTAACTACCAGTGGTTAAGGGCAGGACTATAGTATTAACTACCAGTGGTTATGGGTAGGACTATGGTATTAACTACCAGTGGTTAAGGGTAGGACTATGGTATTAACTACCAGTGGTTAAGGGTAGGACTATGATATTAACTACCAGTGGTTAAGACCATGGTATTAACTACCAGAGGTTATGGGTAGGACTATGGTATTAACTACCAGTGGTTAAGGGTAGGACTATGGTATTAACTACCAGTGGTTAAGACTATGGTATTAACTACCAGTTGTTAAGAATTTGGTATTAACTACCAGTTGTTAAGGGTAGGACTATGGTATTAACTACCAGTGGTTAAGGGTAGGACTGTGGTATTTACTACCAGTGGTTAAGGGTAGGGCTATGGTATTAACTACCAGTGGTTAAGACTATGGTATTAACTACCAGTGGTTAAGACTATGGTATTAACTACCAGTGGTTAAGGGTAGGACTATGGTATTAACTTCCAGTGGTTAAGGGTAGGACTGTGGTATTAACTACCAGTGGTTAAGACTATGATATTAACTACCAGTGGTTAAGGTTAGGACTGTGGTATTAACTACCAGTGGTTAAGGGTAGGGCTATGGTATTAACTACCAGTGGTTAAGACTATGGTATTAACTACCAGTGGTTAAGACTATGGTATTAACTACCAGTGGTAAAGGGTAGGACTATGGTATTAACTACCAGTGGTTAAGGGTAGGACTATGGTATTAACTACCAGTGGTTAAGGGTAGGACTATGGTATTAACTACCAGTGGTTAAGACTATGGTATTAACTACCAGTGGTTAAGGGTAGGACTATGGTATTAACTACCAGTGGTTAAGGGTAGGACTATGATATTAACTACCAGTGGTTAAGACCATGGTATTAACTACCAGTGGTTAAGGGTAGGACTATGGTATTAACTACCAGTGGTTAAGGGTAGGACTATGGTATTAACTACCAGTGGTTAAGGGTAGGACTATGATATTTACTACCAGTGGTTAAGACTATGGTATTAACTACCAGTGGTTAAGGGTAGGACTATGGTATTAATTACCAGTGGTTAAGGGTAGGACTATGGTATTAACTACCAGTGGTTAAGACTATGTTATTAACTACCAGTGGTTAAGGGTAGGACTATGGTATTAACTACCAGTGGTTAAGACTATGGTATTAACTACCAGTGGTTAAGACTATGGTATTAACTACCAGTGGTTAAGGGTAGGACTATGGTATTAACTACCAGTGGTTATGGGTAGGACTATGGTATTAACTACCAGTGGTTAAGACTATGGTATTAACTACCAGTGGTTAAGGGAAGGACTATGGTATTAACTACCAGTGGTTAAGGGAAGGACTATGGTATTAACTACCAGTGGTTAATGGTAGGACTATGATATTAACTACCAGTGGTTAAGGGTAGGACTATGGTATTAACTACCAGTGGTTAAGGGAAGGACTATGGTATTAACTACCAGTGGTTAAGGGTAGGGCTATGGTATTAACTACCAGTGGTTAAGACTATGGTATTAACTACCAGTGGTTAAGGGTAGGACTATGGTATTAACTACCAGTGGTTAAGGTAGGACTGTGGTATTAACTACCAGTGGTTAAGGGTAGGACTATGATATTAACTACCAGTGGTTAAGGGTAGGACTATGGTATTAACTACCAGTGGTTAAGGGTAGGACTATGGTATTAACTACCAGTGGTTAAGGGCAGGACTATAGTATTAACTACCAGTGGTTATGGGTAGGCCTATGGTATTAACTACCAGTGGTTAAGGGTAGGACTATGGTATTAACTACCAGTGGTTAAGGGTAGGACTATGATATTAACTACCAGTGGTTAAGACCATGGTATTAACTACCAGAGGTTAAGGGTAGGACTATGGTATTAACTACCAGTGGTTAAGGGTAGGACTATGGTATTAACTACCAGTGGTTAAGGGTAGGACTATGGTATTAACTACCAGTGGTTAAGGGTAGGACTATGGTATTAACTACCAGTGGTTAAGGGTAGGACTATGGTATTAACTACCAGTGGTTAAGACTATGGTATTAACTACCAGTGGTTAAGAATTTGGTATTAACTACCAGTGGTTAAGGGTAGGACTATGGTATTAACTACCAGTGGTTAAGGGTAGGACTGTGGTATTAACTACCAGTGGTTAAGGGTAGGGCTATGGTATTAACTACCAGTGGTTAAGACTATGGTATTAACTACCAGTGGTTAAGACTATGGTATTAACTACCAGTGGTTAAGGGTAGGACTATGGTATTAACTACCAGTGGTTAAGACTATGGTATTAACTACCAGTGGTTAAGACTATGGTATTAACTACCAGTGGTTAAGGGTAGGACTATGGTATTAACTACCAGTGGTTAAGGGTGGGACTATGGTATTAACTACCAGTGGTTATGGGTAGGACTATGGTATTAACTACCAGTGGTTAAGGGTAGGACTATGATATTAACTACCAGTGGTTAAGGGTAGGACTATGGTATTAACTACCAGTGGTTAAGGGTAGGACTATGGTATTAACTACCAGTGGTTAAGGGCAGGACTATAGTATTAACTACCAGTGCTTATGGGTAGGACTATGGTATTAACTACCAGTGGTTAAGGGTAGGACTATGGTATTAACTACCAGTGGTTAAGGGTAGGACTATGATATTAACTACCAGTGGTTAAGACTATGGTATTAACTACCAGTGGTTAAGGGTAGGACTATGGTATTAACTACCAGTGGTTAAGGGTAGGACTATGGTATTAACTACCAGTGGTTAAGACTATGGTATTAACTACCAGTGGTTAAGACTATGGTATTAACTACCAGTGGTTAAGGGTAGGACTATGGTATTAACTACCAGTGGTTAAGGGTAGGACTGTGGTATTAACTACCAGTGGTTAAGGGTAGGACTATGATATTAACTACCAGTGGTTAAGGGTAGGACTATGATATTAACTACCAGTGGTTAAGGGTAGGACTATGGTATTAACTACCAGTGGTTAAGGGTAGGACTATGATATTAACTACCAGTGGTTAAGACCATGGTATTAACTACCAGAGGTTAAGGGTAGGACTATGGTATTAACTACCAGTGGTTAAGGGTAGGACTATGGTATTAACTACCAGTGGTTAAGGGTAGGACTATGGTATTAACTACCAGTGGTTAAGGGTAGGACTATGGTATTAACTACCAGTGGTTAAGGGTAGGACTATGGTATTAACTACCAGTGGTTAAGACTATGGTATTAACTACCAGTGGTTAAGAATTTGGTATTAACTACCAGTGGTTAAGGGTAGGACTATGGTATTAACTACCAGTGGTTAAGGGTAGGACTGTGGTATTAACTACCAGTGGTTAAGGGTAGGGCTATGGTATTAACTACCAGTGGTTAAGACTATGGTATTAACTACCAGTGGTTAAGACTATGGTATTAACTACCAGTGGTTAAGGGTAGGACTATGGTATTAACTACCAGTGGTTAAGACTATGGTATTAACTACCAGTGGTTAAGACTATGGTATTAACTACCAGTGGTTAAGGGTAGGACTATGGTATTAACTACCAGTGGTTAAGGGTAGGACTATGGTATTAACTACCAGTGGTTATGGGTAGGACTGTGGTATTAACTACCAGTGGTTAAGGGTAGGACTATGATATTAACTACCAGTGGTTAAGGGTAGGACTATGGAATTAACTACCAGTGGTTAAGGGTAGGACTATGGTATTAACTACCAGAGGTTAAGGGCAGGACTATAGTATTAACTACCAGTGCTTATGGGTAGGACTATGGTATTAACTACCAGTGGTTAAGGGTAGGACTATGGTATTAACTACCAGTGGTTAAGGGTAGGACTATGATATTAACTACCAGTGGTTAAGACTATGGTATTTACTACCAGTGGTTAAGGGTAGGACTATGGTATTAACTACCCGTGGTTAAGGGTAGGACTATGATATTAACTACCAGTGGTTAAGACCATGGTATTAACTACCAGTGGTTAAGGGTAGGACTATGGTATTAACTACCAGTGGTTAAGGGTAGGACTATGATATTAACTACCAGTGGTTAAGACTATGGTATTAACTACCAGTGGTTAAGGGTAGGACTATGGTATTAACTACCAGTGGTTAAGGGTAGGACTATGGTATTAACTACCAGTGGTTAAGACTATGGTATTAACTACCAGTGGTTAAGACTATGGTATTAACTACCAGTGGTTAAGACTATGGTATTACCTACCAGTGGTTAAGGGTAGGACTATGGTATTAACTACCCCTGGTTAAGGGTAGGACTATGATATTAACTACCAGTGGTTAAGGGTAGGACTATGATATTAACTACCAGTGGTTAAGGGTAGGACTATGGTATTAACTACCAGTGGTTAAGACTATGGTATTAACTACCAGTGGTTAAGGGTAGGACTATGGAATTAACTACCAGTGGTTAAGACTATGGTATTAACTACCAGTGGTTATGGGTAGGACTATGGTATTAACTACCAGTGGTTAAGGGTAGGACTATGGTATTAACTACCAGTGGTTAAGACTATGGTATTAACTACCAGTGGTTAAGGGTAGGACTATGATATTAACTACCAGTGGTTAAGACTATGGTATTAACTACCAGTGGTTATGGGTAGGACTATGGTATTAACTACCAGTGGTTAAGGGGAGGACTATGGTATTAACTACCAGTGGTTAAGGGTAGGACTATGGTATTAACTACCAGTGGTTAAGGGTAGGACTATGATATTAACTACCAGTGGTTAAGACCATGGTATTAACTACCAGTGGTTAAGGGTAGGACTATGGTATTAACTACCAGTGGTCACGGGTAGGACTATGGTATTAACTACCAGTGGTTAAGGGTAGGACTATGATATCAACTACCAGTGGTTAAGACTATGGTATTAACTACCAGTGGTTAAGGGTAGGACTATGGTATTAACTACCAGTGGTTAAGGGTAGGACTATGGTATTAACTACCAGTGGTTAAGGGTAGGACTATGATATTTACTACCAGTGGTTAAGACTATGGTATTAACTACCAGTGGTTAAGGGTAGGACTATGGTATTAATTACCAGTGGTTAAGGGTAGGACTATGGTATTAACTACCAGTGGTTAAGACTATGGTATTAACTACCAGTGGTTAAGACTATGGTATTAACTACCAGTGGTTAAGACTATGGTATTAACTACCAGTGGTTAAGACTATGTTATTAACTCCCAGTGGTTAAGAATTTGGTATTAACTACCAGTGGTTAAGGGTAGGACTATGGTATTAACTACCAGTGGTTAAGGGTAGGACTGTGGTATTAACTACCAGTGGTTAAGGGTAGGGCTATGGTATTAACTACCAGTGGTTAAGACTATGGTATTAACTACCAGTGGTTAAGACTATGGTATTAACTACCAGTGGTTAAGGGTAGGACTATGGTATTAACTACCAGTGGTTAAGACTATGGTATTAACTACCAGTGGTTAAGACTATGGTATTAACTACCAGTGGTTAAGGGTAGGACTATGGTATTAACTACCAGTGGTTAAGGGTAGGACTATGGTATTAACTACCAGTGGTTATGGGTAGGACTGTGGTATTAACTACCAGTGGTTAAGGGTAGGACTATGATATTAACTACCAGTGGTTAAGGGTAGGACTATGGTATTAACTACCAGTGGTTAAGGGTAGGACTATGGTATTAACTACCAGTGGTTAAGGGCAGGACTATAGTATTAACTACCAGTGCTTATGGGTAGGACTATGGTATTAACTACCAGTGGTTAAGGGTAGGACTATGGTATTAACTACCAGTGGTTAAGGGTAGGACTATGATATTAACTACCAGTGGTTAAGACTATGGTTTTAACTACCAGTGGTTAAGGGTAGGACTATGGTATTAACTACCAGTGGTTAAGGGTAGGACTATGGTATTAACTACCAGTGGTTAAGACTATGGTATTAACTACCAGTGGTTAAGACTATGGTATTAACTACCAGTGGTTAAGACTATGGTATTACCTACCAGTGGTTAAGGGTAGGACTATGGTATTAACTACCCGTGGTTAAGGGTAGGACTATGATATTAACTACCAGTGGTTAAGGGTAGGACTATGATATTAACTACCAGTGGTTAAGGGTAGGACTATGGTATTAACTACCAGTGGTTAAGACTATGGTATTAACTACCAGTGGTTAAGGGTAGGACTATGGAATTAACTACCAGTGGTTAAGACTATGGTATTAACTACCAGTGGTTAAGCGTAGGACTTTGGTATTATCTACCAGTGGTTAAGGGTAGGACTATGGTATTAACTACCAGTGGTTAAGACTATGGTATTAACTACCAGTGGTTAAGGGTAGGACTATGGTATTATCTACCAGTGGTTAAGGGTAGGAGTATGGTATTAACTACCAGTGGTTAAGGGTAGGACTATGATATTAACTACCAGTGGTTAAGACTATGGTATTAACTACCAGTGGTTAAGACTATGTTATTAACTACCAGTGGTTAAGGGTAGGACTATGGTATTAACTACCAGTGGTTAAGGGTAGGACTATGGTATTAACTACCAGTGGTTAAGACTATGTTATTAACTACCAGTGGTTAAGGGTAGGACTATGGTATTAACTACCAGTGGTTAAGACTATGGTATTAACTACCAGTGGTTAAGGGTAGGACTATTGTATTAACTACCAGTGGTTATGTGTAGGACTATGGTATTAACTACCAGTGGTTAAGACTATGGTATTAACTACCAGTGGTTAAGGGAAGGACTATGGTATTAACTACCAGTGTTTAAGGGAAGGACTATGGTATTAACTACCAGTGGTTAATGGTAGGACTATGATATTAACTACCAGTGGTTAAGACTATGGTATTTACTACCAGTGGTTAAGGGTAGGACTATGGTATTAACTACCAGTGGTTAAGGGTAGGACTATGGTATTAACTACCAGTGGTTAAGGGTAGGACTATGATATTAACTACCAGTGGTTAAGACTATGGTATTTACTACCAGTGGTTAAGGGTAGGACTATGGTATTAACTACCAGTGGTTAAGGGTAGGACTATGGTATTAACTACCAGTGGTTAAGACTATGGTATTAACTACCAGTGGTTAAGACTATGGTATTAACTACCAGTGGTTAAGACTATGGTATTACCTACCAGTGGTTAAGGGTAGGACTATGGTATTAACTACCCGTGGTTAAGGGTAGGACTATGATATTAACTACCAGTGGTTAAGGGTAGGACTATGATATTAACTACCAGTGGTTAAGGGTAGGACTATGGTATTAACTACCAGTGGTTAAGACTATGGTATTAACTACCAGTGGTTAAGGGTAGGACTATGGAATTAACTACCAGTGGTTAAGACTATGGTATTAACTACCAGTGGTTATGGGTAGGACTATGGTATTAACTACCAGTGGTTAAGGGTAGGACTATGGTATTAACTACCAGTGGTTAAGGGTAGGACTATGATATTAACTACCAGTGGTTAAGACTATGGTATTAACTACCAGTGGTTATGGGTAGGACTATGGTATTAACTACCAGTGGTTAAGGGGAGGACTATGGTATTAACTACCAGTGGTTAAGGGTAGGACTATGATATTAACTACCAGTGGTTAAGGGTAGAACTATGATATTAACTACCAGTGGTTAAGACCATGGTATTAACTACCAGTGGTTAAGGGTAGGACTATGGTATTAACTACCAGTGGTCACGGGTAGGACTATGGTATTAACTACCAGTGGTTAAGGGTAGGACTATGGTATTAACTACCAGTGGTTAAGGGTAGGACTATGGTATTAACTACCAGTGGTTAAGACTATGGTATTAACTACCAGTGGTTAAGGGTAGGACTATGGTATTAATTACCAGTGGTTAAGGGTAGGACTATTGTATTAACTACCAGTGGTTAAGACTATGTTATTAACTACCAGTGGTTAAGGGTAGGACTATGGTATTAACTACCAGTGGTTAAGACTATGGTATTAACTACCAGTGGTTAAGGGTAGGACTATTGTATTAACTACCAGTGGTTATGTGTAGGACTATGGTATTAACTACCAGTGGTTAAGACTATGGTATTAACTACCAGTGGTTAAGGGAAGGACTATGGTATTAACTACCAGTGTTTAAGGGAAGGACTATGGTATTAACTACCAGTGGTTAATGGTAGGACTATGATATTAACTACCAGTGGTTAAGGGTAGGACTATGGTATTAACTACCAGTGGTTAAGGGAAGGACTATGGTATTAACTACCAGTGGTTAAGGGTAAGACTATGATATTAACTACCAGTGGTTAAGGGAAGGACTATGGTATTAACTACCAGTGGTTAAGACTATGGTATTAACTACCAGTGGTTAATGGTAGGACTATGGTATTAACTACCAGTGGTTAAGGGAAGGACTATGATATTAACTACCAGTTGTTAAGGGTAGGACTATGGTATTAACTACCAGTGGTTAAGACTATGGTATTAACTACCAGTGGTTAAGGGTAGGACTATGGTATTAACTACCAGTGGTTAATGGTAGGACTATGGTATTAACTACCAGTGGTTAAGACTATGATATTAACTACCAGTGGTTAAGGGTAGGACTATGGTATTAACTACCAGTGGTTAAGACTATGGTATTAACTACCAGTGGTTAATGGTAGGACTATGATATTAACTACCAGTGGTTAAGGGTAGGACTATGATATTAACTTCCAGTGGTTAAGACTATGGTATTAACTACCAGTGGTTAAGACTATGTTATTAACTACCAGTGGTTAAGGGTAGGACTATGGTATTAACTACCAGTGGTTAAGGGTAGGACTATGGTATTAACTACCAGTGGTTAAGACTATGTTATTAACTACCAGTGGTTAAGGGTAGGACTATGGTATTAACTACCAGTGGTTAAGACTATGGTATTAACTACCAGTGGTTAAGGGTAGGACTATTGTATTAACTACCAGTGGTTATGTGTAGGACTATGGTATTAACTACCAGTGGTTAATGGTAGGACTATGATATTAACTACCAGTGGTTAAGACTATGGTATTAACTACCAGTGGTTAAGAATTTGGTATTAACTACCAGTGGTTAAGGGTAGGACTATGGTATTAACTACAAGTGGTTAAGGGTAGGACTGTGGTATTAACTACCAGTGGTTAAGGGTAGGACTATGATATTAACTACCAGTGGTTAAGACTATGGTATTAACTACCAGTGGTTAAGGGAAGGACTATGGTATTAACTACCAGTGTTTAAGGGAAGGACTATGGTATTAACTACCAGTGGTTAATGGTAGGACTATGATATTAACTACCAGTGGTTAAGACTATGGTATTTACTACCAGTGGTTAAGGGTAGGACTATGGTATTAACTACCAGTGGTTAAGGGTAGGACTATGATATTAACTACCAGTGGTTAAGACCATGGTATTAACTACCAGTGGTTAAGGGTAGGACTATGGTATTAACTACCAGTGGTTAAGGGTAGGACTATGATATTAACTACCAGTGGTTAAGACTATGGTATTAACTACCAGTGGTTAAGGGTAGGACTATGGTATTAACTACCAGTGGTTAAGGGTAGGACTATGGTATTAACTACCAGTGGTTAAGACTATGGTATTAACTACCAGTGGTTAAGACTATGGTATTAACTACCAGTGGTTAAGACTATGGTATTACCTACCAGTGGTTAAGGGTAGGACTATGGTATTAACTACCCGTGGTTAAGGGTAGGACTATGATATTAACTACCAGTGGTTAAGGGTAGGACTATGATATTAACTACCAGTGGTTAAGGGTAGGACTATGGTATTAACTACCAGTGGTTAAGACTATGGTATTAACTACCAGTGGTTAAGGGTAGGACTATGGAATTAACTACCAGTGGTTAAGACTATGGTATTAACTACCAGTGGTTATGGGTAGGACTATGGTATTAACTACCAGTGGTTAAGGGTAGGACTATGGTATTAACTACCAGTGGTTAAGACTATGGTATTAACTACCAGTGGTTAAGGGTAGGACTATGATATTAACTACCAGTGGTTAAGACTATGGTATTAACTACCAGTGGTTATGGGTAGGACTATGGTATTAACTACCAGTGGTTAAGGGGAGGACTATGGTATTAACTACCAGTGGTTAAGGGTAGGACTATGGTATTAACTACCAGTGGTTAAGGGTAGGACTAGGATATTAACTACCAGTGGTTAAGACCATGGTATTAACTACCAGTGGTTAAGGGTAGGACTATGGTATTAACTACCAGTGGTCACGGGTAGGACTATGGTATTAACTACCAGTGGTTAAGGGTAGGACTATGATATCAACTACCAGTGGTTAAGACTATGGTATTAACTACCAGTGGTTAAGGGTAGGACTATGGTATTATCTACCAGTGGTTAAGGGTAGGAGTATGGTATTAACTACCAGTGGTTAAGGGTAGGACTATGATATTAACTACCAGTGGTTAAGACTATGGTATTAACTACCAGTGGTTAAGACTATGTTATTAACTACCAGTGGTTAAGGGTAGGACTATGGTATTAACTACCAGTGGTTAAGGGTAGGACTATGGTATTAACTACCAGTGGTTAAGACTATGTTATTAACTACCAGTGGTTAAGGGTAGGACTATGGTATTAACTACCAGTGGTTAAGACTATGGTATTAACTACCAGTGGTTAAGGGTAGGACTATTGTATTAACTACCAGTGGTTATGTGTAGGACTATGGTATTAACTACCAGTGGTTAAGACTATGGTATTAACTACCAGTGGTTAAGGGAAGGACTATGGTATTAACTACCAGTGTTTAAGGGAAGGACTATGGTATTAACTACCAGTGGTTAATGGTAGGACTATGATATTAACTACCAGTGGTTAAGACTATGGTATTTACTACCAGTGGTTAAGGGTAGGACTATGGTATTAACTACCAGTGGTTAAGGGTAGGACTATGGTATTAACTACCAGTGGTTAAGGGTAGGACTATGATATTAACTACCAGTGGTTAAGACTATGGTATTTACTACCAGTGGTTAAGGGTAGGACTATGGTATTAACTACCAGTGGTTAAGGGTAGGACTATGGTATTAACTACCAGTGGTTAAGACTATGGTATTAACTACCAGTGGTTAAGACTATGGTATTAACTACCAGTGGTTAAGACTATGGTATTACCTACCAGTGGTTAAGGGTAGGACTATGGTATTAACTACCCGTGGTTAAGGGTAGGACTATGATATTAACTACCAGTGGTTAAGGGTAGGACTATGATATTAACTACCAGTGGTTAAGGGTAGGACTATGGTATTAACTACCAGTGGTTAAGACTATGGTATTAACTACCAGTGGTTAAGGGTAGGACTATGGAATTAACTACCAGTGGTTAAGACTATGGTATTAACTACCAGTGGTTATGGGTAGGACTATGGTATTAACTACCAGTGGTTAAGGGTAGGACTATGGTATTAACTACCAGTGGTTAAGGGTAGGACTATGATATTAACTACCAGTGGTTAAGACTATGGTATTAACTACCAGTGGTTATGGGTAGGACTATGGTATTAACTACCAGTGGTTAAGGGGAGGACTATGGTATTAACTACCAGTGGTTAAGGGTAGGACTATGATATTAACTACCAGTGGTTAAGGGTAGAACTATGATATTAACTACCAGTGGTTAAGACCATGGTATTAACTACCAGTGGTTAAGGGTAGGACTATGGTATTAACTACCAGTGGTCACGGGTAGGACTATGGTATTAACTACCAGTGGTTAAGGGTAGGACTATGGTATTAACTACCAGTGGTTAAGGGTAGGACTATGGTATTAACTACCAGTGGTTAAGACTATGGTATTAACTACCAGTGGTTAAGGGTAGGACTATGGTATTAATTACCAGTGGTTAAGGGTAGGACTATTGTATTAACTACCAGTGGTTAAGACTATGTTATTAACTACCAGTGGTTAAGGGTAGGACTATGGTATTAACTACCAGTGGTTAAGACTATGGTATTAACTACCAGTGGTTAAGGGTAGGACTATTGTATTAACTACCAGTGGTTATGTGTAGGACTATGGTATTAACTACCAGTGGTTAAGACTATGGTATTAACTACCAGTGGTTAAGGGAAGGACTATGGTATTAACTACCAGTGTTTAAGGGAAGGACTATGGTATTAACTACCAGTGGTTAATGGTAGGACTATGATATTAACTACCAGTGGTTAAGGGTAGGACTATGGTATTAACTACCAGTGGTTAAGGGAAGGACTATGGTATTAACTACCAGTGGTTAAGGGTAAGACTATGATATTAACTACCAGTGGTTAAGGGAAGGACTATGGTATTAACTACCAGTGGTTAAGACTATGGTATTAACTACCAGTGGTTAATGGTAGGACTATGGTATTAACTACCAGTGGTTAAGGGAAGGACTATGATATTAACTACCAGTTGTTAAGGGTAGGACTATGGTATTAACTACCAGTGGTTAAGACTATGGTATTAACTACCAGTGGTTAAGGGTAGGACTATGGTATTAACTACCAGTGGTTAATGGTAGGACTATGGTATTAACTACCAGTGGTTAAGACTATGATATTAACTACCAGTGGTTAAGGGTAGGACTATGGTATTAACTACCAGTGGTTAAGACTATGGTATTAACTACCAGTGGTTAATGGTAGGACTATGATATTAACTACCAGTGGTTAAGGGTAGGACTATGATATTAACTTCCAGTGGTTAAGACTATGGTATTAACTACCAGTGGTTAAGACTATGTTATTAACTACCAGTGGTTAAGGGTAGGACTATGGTATTAACTACCAGTGGTTAAGGGTAGGACTATGGTATTAACTACCAGTGGTTAAGACTATGTTATTAACTACCAGTGGTTAAGGGTAGGACTATGGTATTAACTACCAGTGGTTAAGACTATGGTATTAACTACCAGTGGTTAAGGGTAGGACTATTGTATTAACTACCAGTGGTTATGTGTAGGACTATGGTATTAACTACCAGTGGTTAATGGTAGGACTATGATATTAACTACCAGTGGTTAAGACTATGGTATTAACTACCAGTGGTTAAGAATTTGGTATTAACTACCAGTGGTTAAGGGTAGGACTATGGTATTAACTACAAGTGGTTAAGGGTAGGACTGTGGTATTAACTACCAGTGGTTAAGGGTAGGACTATGATATTAACTACCAGTGGTTAAGACTATGGTATTAACTACCAGTGGTTAAGGGAAGGACTATGGTATTAACTACCAGTGTTTAAGGGAAGGACTATGGTATTAACTACCAGTGGTTAATGGTAGGACTATGATATTAACTACCAGTGGTTAAGACTATGGTATTTACTACCAGTGGTTAAGGGTAGGACTATGGTATTAACTACCAGTGGTTAAGGGTAGGACTATGATATTAACTACCAGTGGTTAAGACCATGGTATTAACTACCAGTGGTTAAGGGTAGGACTATGGTATTAACTACCAGTGGTTAAGGGTAGGACTATGATATTAACTACCAGTGGTTAAGACTATGGTATTAACTACCAGTGGTTAAGGGTAGGACTATGGTATTAACTACCAGTGGTTAAGGGTAGGACTATGGTATTAACTACCAGTGGTTAAGACTATGGTATTAACTACCAGTGGTTAAGACTATGGTATTAACTACCAGTGGTTAAGACTATGGTATTACCTACCAGTGGTTAAGGGTAGGACTATGGTATTAACTACCCGTGGTTAAGGGTAGGACTATGATATTAACTACCAGTGGTTAAGGGTAGGACTATGATATTAACTACCAGTGGTTAAGGGTAGGACTATGGTATTAACTACCAGTGGTTAAGACTATGGTATTAACTACCAGTGGTTAAGGGTAGGACTATGGAATTAACTACCAGTGGTTAAGACTATGGTATTAACTACCAGTGGTTATGGGTAGGACTATGGTATTAACTACCAGTGGTTAAGGGTAGGACTATGGTATTAACTACCAGTGGTTAAGACTATGGTATTAACTACCAGTGGTTAAGGGTAGGACTATGATATTAACTACCAGTGGTTAAGACTATGGTATTAACTACCAGTGGTTATGGGTAGGACTATGGTATTAACTACCAGTGGTTAAGGGGAGGACTATGGTATTAACTACCAGTGGTTAAGGGTAGGACTATGGTATTAACTACCAGTGGTTAAGGGTAGGACTATGATATTAACTACCAGTGGTTAAGACCATGGTATTAACTACCAGTGGTTAAGGGTAGGACTATGGTATTAACTACCAGTGGTCACGGGTAGGACTATGGTATTAACTACCAGTGGTTAAGGGTAGGACTATGATATCAACTACCAGTGGTTAAGACTATGGTATTAACTACCAGTGGTTAAGGGTAGGACTATGGTATTAATTACCAGTGGTTAAGGGTAGGACTATTGTATTAACTACCAGTGGTTAAGACTATGTTATTAACTACCAGTGGTTAAGGGTAGGACTATGGTATTAACTACCAGTGGTTAAGACTATGGTATTAACTACCAGTGGTTAAGGGTAGGACTATTGTATTAACTACCAGTGGTTATGTGTAGGACTATGGTATTAACTACCAGTGGTTAAGACTATGGTATTAACTACCAGTGGTTAAGGGAAGGACTATGGTATTAACTACCAGTGTTTAAGGGAAGGACTATGGTATTAACTACCAGTGGTTAATGGTAGGACTATGATATTAACTACCAGTGGTTAAGGGTAGGACTATGGTATTAACTACCAGTGGTTAAGGGAAGGACTATGGTATTAACTACCAGTGGTTAAGGGTAAGACTATGATATTAACTACCAGTGGTTAAGGGTAGGACTATGGTATTAATTTCCAGTGGTTAAGACTATGGTATTAACTACCAGTGGTTAATGGTAGGACTATGGTATTAACTACCAGTGGTTAAGGGAAGGACTATGATATTAACTACCAGTGATTAAGGGTAGGACTATGGTATTAACTACCAGTGGTTAAGACTATGGTATTAACTACCAGTGGTTAAGGGTAGGACTATGGTATTAACTACCAGTGGTTAATGGTAGGACTATGGTATTAACTACCAGTGGTTAAGACTATGATATTAACTACCAGTGGTTAAGGGTAGGACTATGGTATTAACTACCAGTGGTTAAGACTATGGTATTAACTACCAGTGGTTAATGGTAGGACTATGATATTAACTACCAGTGGTTAAGGGTAGGACTATGGTATTAACTACCAGTGGTTAAGACTATGGTATTAACTACCAGTGGTTAAGGGTAGGACTATGGTATTAACTACCAGTGGTTAAGGGTAGGACTATGGTATTAACTACCAGTGGTTAAGACTATGGTATTAACTACCAGTGGTTAAGACTATGGTATTAACTTCCAGTGGTTAAGGGTAGGACTATGGTATTAACTACCAGTGGTTAAGGGTAGGACTATGGTATTAACTACCAGTGGTTAAGACTATGGTATTAACTACCAGTGGTTAAGGGTAGGACTATGGTATTAACTACCAGTGGTAAGACTATGGTATTAACTACCAGTAGTTAATGGTAGGACTATGGTATTAACTACCAGTGGTTAAGACTATGGTATTAACTACCAGTGGTTAAGGGTAGGACTATGGTATTAACTACCAGTGGTTAAGACTATGGTATTAACTACCAGCGGTTAAGGGTAGGACTATGGTATTAACTACCAATGTTTAAGGGTAGGACTATGGTATTAACTACCAGTGGTTAAGGGTAGGACTTTGGTATTATCTACCAGTGGTTAAGGGTAGGACTATGGTATTAACTACCAGTGGTTAAGACTATGGTATTAACTACCAGTGGTTAAGGGTAGGACTATGGTATTTATCTACCAGTGGTTAAGGGTAGGACTATGATATTAACTACCAGTGGTTAATGGTAGGACTATGATATTAACTACCAGTGGTTAAGACTATGGTATTAACTACCAGTGGTTAAGAATTTGGTATTAACTACCAGTGGTTAAGGGTAGGACTATGGTATTAACTACAAGTGGTTAAGGGTAGGACTGTGGTATTAACTACCAGTGGTTAAGGGTAGGACTATGATATTAACTACCAGTGGTTAAGACTATGGTATTAACTACCAGTGGTTAAGGGAAGGACTATGGTATTAACTACCAGTGTTTAAGGGAAGGACTATGGTATTAACTACCAGTGGTTAATGGTAGGACTATGATATTAACTACCAGTGGTTAAGACTATGGTATTTACTACCAGTGGTTAAGGGTAGGACTATGGTATTAACTACCAGTGGTTAAGGGTAGGACTATGATATTAACTACCAGTGGTTAAGACCATGGTATTAACTACCAGTGGTTAAGGGTAGGACTATGGTATTAACTACCAGTGGTTAAGGGTAGGACTATGATATTAACTACCAGTGGTTAAGACTATGGTATTAACTACCAGTGGTTAAGGGTAGGACTATGGTATTAACTACCAGTGGTTAAGGGTAGGACTATGGTATTAACTACCAGTGGTTAAGACTATGGTATTAACTACCAGTGGTTAAGACTATGGTATTAACTACCAGTGGTTAAGACTATGGTATTACCTACCAGTGGTTAAGGGTAGGACTATGGTATTAACTACCCGTGGTTAAGGGTAGGACTATGATATTAACTACCAGTGGTTAAGGGTAGGACTATGATATTAACTACCAGTGGTTAAGGGTAGGACTATGGTATTAACTACCAGTGGTTAAGACTATGGTATTAACTACCAGTGGTTAAGGGTAGGACTATGGAATTAACTACCAGTGGTTAAGACTATGGTATTAACTACCAGTGGTTATGGGTAGGACTATGGTATTAACTACCAGTGGTTAAGGGTAGGACTATGGTATTAACTACCAGTGGTTAAGACTATGGTATTAACTACCAGTGGTTAAGGGTAGGACTATGATATTAACTACCAGTGGTTAAGACTATGGTATTAACTACCAGTGGTTATGGGTAGGACTATGGTATTAACTACCAGTGGTTAAGGGGAGGACTATGGTATTAACTACCAGTGGTTAAGGGTAGGACTATGGTATTAACTACCAGTGGTTAAGGGTAGGACTATGATATTAACTACCAGTGGTTAAGACCATGGTATTAACTACCAGTGGTTAAGGGTAGGACTATGGTATTAACTACCAGTGGTCACGGGTAGGACTATGGTATTAACTACCAGTGGTTAAGGGTAGGACTATGATATCAACTACCAGTGGTTAAGACTATGGTATTAACTACCAGTGGTTAAGGGTAGGACTATGGTATTAATTACCAGTGGTTAAGGGTAGGACTATTGTATTAACTACCAGTGGTTAAGACTATGTTATTAACTACCAGTGGTTAAGGGTAGGACTATGGTATTAACTACCAGTGGTTAAGACTATGGTATTAACTACCAGTGGTTAAGGGTAGGACTATTGTATTAACTACCAGTGGTTATGTGTAGGACTATGGTATTAACTACCAGTGGTTAAGACTATGGTATTAACTACCAGTGGTTAAGGGAAGGACTATGGTATTAACTACCAGTGTTTAAGGGAAGGACTATGGTATTAACTACCAGTGGTTAATGGTAGGACTATGATATTAACTACCAGTGGTTAAGGGTAGGACTATGGTATTAACTACCAGTGGTTAAGGGAAGGACTATGGTATTAACTACCAGTGGTTAAGGGTAAGACTATGATATTAACTACCAGTGGTTAAGGGTAGGACTATGGTATTAATTTCCAGTGGTTAAGACTATGGTATTAACTACCAGTGGTTAATGGTAGGACTATGGTATTAACTACCAGTGGTTAAGGGAAGGACTATGATATTAACTACCAGTGATTAAGGGTAGGACTATGGTATTAACTACCAGTGGTTAAGACTATGGTATTAACTACCAGTGGTTAAGGGTAGGACTATGGTATTAACTACCAGTGGTTAATGGTAGGACTATGGTATTAACTACCAGTGGTTAAGACTATGATATTAACTACCAGTGGTTAAGGGTAGGACTATGGTATTAACTACCAGTGGTTAAGACTATGGTATTAACTACCAGTGGTTAATGGTAGGACTATGATATTAACTACCAGTGGTTAAGGGTAGGACTATGGTATTAACTACCAGTGGTTAAGACTATGGTATTAACTACCAGTGGTTAAGGGTAGGACTATGGTATTAACTACCAGTGGTTAAGGGTAGGACTATGGTATTAACTACCAGTGGTTAAGACTATGGTATTAACTACCAGTGGTTAAGACTATGGTATTAACTTCCAGTGGTTAAGGGTAGGACTATGGTATTAACTACCAGTGGTTAAGGGTAGGACTATGGTATTAACTACCAGTGGTTAAGACTATGGTATTAACTACCAGTGGTTAAGGGTAGGACTATGGTATTAACTACCAGTGGTAAGACTATGGTATTAACTACCAGTAGTTAATGGTAGGACTATGGTATTAACTACCAGTGGTTAAGACTATGGTATTAACTACCAGTGGTTAAGGGTAGGACTATGGTATTAACTACCAGTGGTTAAGACTATGGTATTAACTACCAGCGGTTAAGGGTAGGACTATGGTATTAACTACCAATGTTTAAGGGTAGGACTATGGTATTAACTACCAGTGGTTAAGGGTAGGACTTTGGTATTATCTACCAGTGGTTAAGGGTAGGACTATGGTATTAACTACCAGTGGTTAAGACTATGGTATTAACTACCAGTGGTTAAGGGTAGGACTATGGTATTTATCTACCAGTGGTTAAGGGTAGGACTATGATATTAACTACCAGTGGTTAAGACTATGGTATTAACTACCAGTGGTTAAGACTATGTTATTAACTACCAGTGGTTAAGGGTAGGACTATGGTATTAACTACCAGTGGTTAAGGGTAGGACTATGGTATTAACTACCAGTGGTTAAGACTATGTTATTAACTACCAGTGGTTAAGGGTAGGACTATGGTATTAACTACCAGTGGTTAAGACTATGGTATTAACTACCAGTGGTTAAGGGTAGGACTATTGTATTAACTACCAGTGGTTATGTGTAGGACTATGGTATTAACTACCAGTGGTTAAGACTATGGTATTAACTACCAGTGGTTAAGGGAAGGACTATGGTATTAACTACCAGTGTTTAAGGGAAGGACTATGGTATTAACTACCAGTGGTTAATGGTAGGACTATGATATTAACTACCAGTGGTTAAGGGTAGGACTATGGTATTAACTACCAGTGGTTAAGGGTAGGACTATGGTATTAACTACCAGTGGTTAAGGGTAGGACTATGATATTAACTACCAGTGGTTAAGACCATGGTATTAACTACCAGAGGTTAAGGGTAGGACTATGGTATTAACTACCAGTGGTTAAGGGTAGGACTATGGTATTAACTACCAGTGGTTAAGGGTAGGACTATGGTATTAACTACCAGTGGTTAAGGGTAGGACTATGGTATTAACTACCAGTGGTTAAGGGTAGGACTATGGTATTAACTACCAGTGGTTAAGACTATGGTATTAACTACCAGTGGTTAAGAATTTGGTATTAACTACCAGTGGTTAAGGGTAGGACTATGGTATTAACTACCAGTGGTTAAGGGTAGGACTGTGGTATTAACTACCAGTGGTTAAGGGTAGGGCTATGGTATTAACTACCAGTGGTTAAGACTATGGTATTAACTACCAGTGGTTAAGACTATGGTATTAACTACCAGAGGTTAAGGGTAGGACTATGGTATTAACTACCAGTGGTTAAGGGTAGGACTATGATATTAACTACCAGTGGTTAAGACCATGGTATTAACTACCAGAGGTTAAGTGTAGGACTATGGTATTAACTACCAGTGGTTAAGGGTAGGACTATGGTATTAACTACCAGTGGTTAAGACTATGGTATTAACTACCAGTGGTTAAGGGTAGGACTATGGTATTAACTACCAGTGGTTAAGGGTAGGACTATGGTATTAACTACCAGTGGTTAAGACTATGGTATTAACTACCAGTGGTTAAGACTATGGTATTAACTACCAGTGGTTAAGGGTAGGACTATGGTATTAACTACCAGTGGTTAAGGGTAGGACTATGGTATTAACTACCAGTGGTTAAGGGTAGGACCATGGTATTAACTACCAGTGGTTAAGACTATGGTATTAACTACCAGTGGTTAAGACTATGGTATTAACTACCAGTGGTTAAGAATATGGTATTACCTACCAGTGGTTAAGGGTAGGACTATGGTATTAACTACCCGTGGTTAAGGGTAGGACTATGATATTAACTACCAGTGGTTAAGGGTAGGACTATGATATTAACTACCAGTGGTTAAGGGTAGGACTATGGTATTAACTACCAGTGGTTAAGGGTAGGACTATGATATTAAATACCAGTGGTTAAGACCATGGTATTAACTACCAGAGGTTAAGGG
Organism: Salvelinus fontinalis; assembly: GCF_029448725.1. Classification (NCBI taxonomy): domain Eukaryota; kingdom Metazoa; phylum Chordata; class Actinopteri; order Salmoniformes; family Salmonidae; genus Salvelinus; species Salvelinus fontinalis. The sequence goes on along the minus strand of NW_026600757.1, from coordinate 84,510 downwards.
TAGGACTATGGTATTAACTACCAGTGGTTAAGGGTAGGACTATGGTATTAACTTCCAGTGGTTAAGGGTAGGACTATGGTATTAACTACCAGTGGTTAAGGGTAGGACTATGGTATTAACTACCAGTGGTTAAGGGTAGGACTATGGTATTAACTACCAGTGGTTAAGACTATGGTATTAACTACCAGTGGTTAAGGGTAGGACTATGGTATTAACTACCAGTGGTTAAGGGTAGGACTGTGGTATTAACTACCAGTGGTTAAGGGTAGGGCTATGGTATTACCTACCAGTGGTTAAGACTATGGTATTAACTACCAGTGGTTAAGACTATGGTATTAACTACCAGTGGTTAAGGGTAGGACTATGATATTAACTACCAGTGGTTAAGACCATGGTATTAACTACCAGAGGTTAAGGGTAGGACTATGGTATTAACTACCAGTGGTTAAGGGTAGGACTATGGTATTAACTACCAGTGGTTAAGGGTAGGACTATGGTATTAACTACCAGTGGTTAAGGGTAGGACTATGGTATTAACTACCAGTGGTTAAGGGTAGGACTATGGTATTAACTACCAGTGGTTAAGACTATGGTATTAACTACCAGTGGTTAAGAATTTGGTATTAACTACCAGTGGTTAAGGGTAGGACTATGGTATTAACTACCAGTGGTTAAGGGTAGGACTGTGGTATTAACTACCAGTGGTTAAGGGTAGGACTATGATATTAACTACCAGTGGTTAAGACTATGGTATTAACTACCAGTGGTTAAGGGTAGGGCTATGGTATTAACTACCAGTGGTTAAGACTATGGTATTAACTACCAGTGGTTAAGACTATGGTATTAACTACCAGTGGTTAAGGGTAGGACTATGGTATTAACTACCAGTGGTTAAGGGTAGGACTATGGTATTAACTTCCAGTGGTTAAGGGTAGGACTATGGTATTAACTACCAGTGGTTAAGGGTAGGACTATGGTATTAACTACCAGTGGTTAAGGGTAGGACTATGGTATTAACTACCAGTGGTTAAGACTATGGTATTAACTACCAGTGGTTAAGGGTAGGACTATGGTATTAACTACCAGTGGTTAAGGGTAGGACTGTGGTATTAACTACCAGTGGTTAAGGGTAGGGCTATGGTATTACCTACCAGTGGTTAAGACTATGGTATTAACTACCAGTGGTTAAGACTATGGTATTAACTACCAGTGGTTAAGGGTAGGACTATGATATTAACTACCAGTGGTTAAGACCATGGTATTAACTACCAGAGGTTAAGGGTAGGACTATGGTATTAACTACCAGTGGTTAAGGGTAGGACTATGGTATTAACTACCAGTGGTTAAGGGTAGGACTATGGTATTAACTACCAGTGGTTAAGGGTAGGACTATGGTATTAACTACCAGTGGTTAAGGGTAGGACTATGGTATTAACTACCAGTGGTTAAGACTATGGTATTAACTACCAGTGGTTAAGAATTTGGTATTAACTACCAGTGGTTAAGGGTAGGACTATGGTATTAACTACCAGTGGTTAAGGGTAGGACTGTGGTATTAACTACCAGTGGTTAAGGGTAGGACTATGATATTAACTACCAGTGGTTAAGACTATGGTATTAACTACCAGTGGTTAAGGGTAGGGCTATGGTATTAACTACCAGTGGTTAAGACTATGGTATTAACTACCAGTGGTTAAGACTATGGTATTAACTACCAGTGGTTAAGGGTAGGACTATGGTATTAACTACCAGTGGTTAAGACTATGGTATTAACTACCAGTGGTTAAGACTATGGTATTAACTACCAGTGGTTAAGGGTAGGACTATGGTATTAACTACCAGTGGTTAAGGGTAGGACTATGGTATTAACTACCAGTGGTTATGGGTAGGACTGCGGTATTAACTACCAGTGGTTAAGGGTAGGACTATGATATTAACTACCAGTGGTTAAGGGTAGGACTATGGTATTAACTACCAGTGGTTAAGGGTAGGACTATGGTATTAACTACCAGTGGTTAAGGGCAGGACTATAGTATTAACTACCAGTGCTTATGGGTAGGACTATGGTATTAACTACCAGTGGTTAAGGGTAGGACTATGGTATTAACTACCAGTGGTTAAGGGTAGGACTATGATATTAACTACCAGTGGTTAAGACTATGGTATTAACTACCAGTGGTTAAGGGTAGGACTATGGTATTAACTACCAGTGGTTAAGGGTAGGACTATGGTATTAACTACCAGTGGTTAAGACTATGGTATTAACTACCAGTGGTTAAGACTATGGTATTACCTACCAGTGGTCAAGGGTAGGACTATGGTATTAACTACCCGTGGTTAAGGGTAGGACTATGATATTAACTACCAGTGGTTAAGGGTAGGACTATGATATTAACTACCAGTGGTTAAGGGTAGGACTATGGTATTAACTACCAGTGGTTAAGACTATGGTATTAACTACCAGTGGTTAAGGGTAGGACTATGGAATTAACTACCAGTGGTTAAGACTATGGTATTAACTACCAGTGGTTATGGGTAGGACTATGGTATTAACTACCAGTGGTTAAGGGTAGGACTATGGTATTAACTACCAGTGGTTAAGACTATGGTATTAACTACCAGTGGTTAAGGGTAGGACTATGATATTAACTACCAGTGGTTAAGACTATGGTATTAACTACCAGTGGTTATGGGTAGGACTATGGTATTAACGACCAGTGGTTAAGGGGAGGACTATGGTATTAACTACCAGTGGTTAAGGGTAGGACTATGGTATTAACTACCAGTGGTTAAGACTATGGTATTAACTACCAGTGGTTAAGACTATGGTATTAACTACCAGTGGTTAAGGGTAGGACTATGGTATTAACTACCAGTGGTTAAGGGTAGGACTATGGTATTAACTACCAGTGGTTAAGGGTAGGACCATGGTATTAACTACCAGTGGTTAAGACTATGGTATTAACTACCAGTGGTTAAGACTATGGTATTAACTACCAGTGGTTAAGAATATGGTATTACCTACCAGTGGTTAAGGGTAGGACTATGGTATTAACTACCCGTGGTTAAGGGTAGGACTATGATATTAACTACCAGTGGTTAAGGGTAGGACTATGATATTAACTACCAGTGGTTAAGGGTAGGACTATGGTATTAACTACCAGTGGTTAAGGGTAGGACTATGATATTAAATACCAGTGGTTAAGACCATGGTATTAACTACCAGAGGTTAAGGGTAGGACTATGGTATTAACTACAAATGGTTAAGGGAAGGACTATGGTATTAACTTCCAGTGGTTAAGGGTAGGACTATGGTATTAACTACCAGTGGTTAAGGGTAGGACTATGGTATTAACTACCAGTGGTTAAGGGTAGGACTATGGTATTAACTACCAGTGGTTAAGACTATGGTATTAACTACCAGTGGTTAAGGGTAGGACTATGGTATTAACTACCAGTGGTTAAGGGTAGGACTGTGGTATTAACTACCAGTGGTTAAGGGTAGGGCTATGGTATTAACTACCAGTGGTTAAGACTATGGTATTAACTACCAGTGGTTAAGACTATGGTATTAACTACCAGTGGTTAAGGGTAGGACTATGATATTAACTACCAGTGGTTAAGACCATGGTATTAACTACCAGAGGTTAAGGGTAGGACTATGGTATTAACTACCAGTGGTTAAGGGTAGGACTATGGTATTAACTACCAGTGGTTAAGGGTAGGACTATGGTATTAACTACCAGTGGTTAAGGGTAGGACTATGGTATTAACTACCAGTGGTTAAGGGTAGGACTATGGTATTAACTACCAGTGGTTAAGACTATGGTATTAACTACCAGTGGTTAAGAATTTGGTATTAACTACCAGTGGTTAAGGGTAGGACTATGGTATTAACTACCAGTGGTTAAGGGTAGGACTGTGGTATTAACTACCAGTGGTTAAGGGTAGGACTATGATATTAACTACCAGTGGTTAAGACTATGGTATTAACTACCAGTGGTTAAGGGTAGGGCTATGGTATTAACTACCAGTGGTTAAGACTATGGTATTAACTACCAGTGGTTAAGACTATGGTATTAACTACCAGTGGTTAAGGGTAGGACTATGGTATTAACTACCAGTGGTTAAGACTATGGTATTAACTACCAGTGGTTAAGACTATGGTATTAACTACCAGTGGTTAAGGGTAGGACTATGGTATTAACTACCAGTGGTTAAGGGTAGGACTATGGTATTAACTACCAGTGGTTATGGGTAGGACTGCGGTATTAACTACCAGTGGTTAAGGGTAGGACTATGATATTAACTACCAGTGGTTAAGGGTAGGACTATGGTATTAACTACCAGTGGTTAAGGGTAGGACTGTGGTATTAACTACCAGTGGTTAAGGGTAGGGCTATGGTATTAACTACCAGTGGTTAAGACTATGGTATTAACTACCAGTGGTTAAGACTATGGTATTAACTACCAGTGGTTAAGGGTAGGACTATGGTATTAACTACCAGTGGTTAAGGGTAGGACTATGATATTAACTACCAGTGGTTAAGACCATGGTATTAACTACCAGAGGTTAAGGGTAGGACTATGGTATTAACTACCAGTGGTTAAGGGTAGGACTATGGTATTAACTACCAGTGGTTAAGACTATGGTATTAACTACCATTGGATAAGGGTAGGACTATGGTATTAACTACCAGTGGTTAAGGGTAGGACTATGGTATTAACTACCAGTGGTTAAGACTATGGTATTAACTACCAGTGGTTAAGACTATGGTATTAACTACCAGTGGTTAAGGGTAGGACTATGGTATTAACTACCAGTGGTTAAGGGTAGGACTATGGTATTAACTACCAGTGGTTAAGGGTAGGACCATGGTATTAACTACCAGTGGTTAAGACTATGGTATTAACTACCAGTGGTTAAGACTATGGTATTAACTACCAGTGGTTAAGAATATGGTATTACCTACCAGTGGTTAAGGGTAGGACTATGGTATTAACTACCCGTGGTTAAGGGTAGGACTATGATATTAACTACCAGTGGTTAAGGGTAGGACTATGATATTAACTACCAGTGGTTAAGGGTAGGACTATGGTATTAACTACCAGTGGTTAAGGGTAGGACTATGATATTAAATACCAGTGGTTAAGACCATGGTATTAACTACCAGAGGTTAAGGGTAGGACTATGGTATTAACTACCAGTGGTTAAGGGTAGGACTATGGTATTAACTTCCAGTGGTTAAGGGTAGGACTATGGTATTAACTACCAGTGGTTAAGGGTAGGACTATGGTATTAACTACCAGTGGTTAAGGGTAGGACTATGGTATTAACTACCAGTGGTTAAGACTATGGTATTAACTACCAGTGGTTAAGGGTAGGACTATGGTATTAACTACCAGTGGTTAAGGGTAGGACTGTGGTATTAACTACCAGTGGTTAAGGGTAGGGCTATGGTATTAACTACCAGTGGTTAAGACTATGGTATTAACTACCAGTGGTTAAGACTATGGTATTAACTACCAGTGGTTAAGGGTAGGACTATGATATTAACTACCAGTGGTTAAGACCATGGTATTAACTACCAGAGGTTAAGGGTAGGACTATGGTATTAACTACCAGTGGTTAAGGGTAGGACTATGGTATTAACTACCAGTGGTTAAGGGTAGGACTATGGTATTAACTACCAGTGGTTAAGACTATGGTATTAACTACCAGTGGTTAAGGGTAGGACTATGATATTAACTACCAGTGGTTAAGACTATGGTATTAACTACCAGTGGTTAAGAATTTGGTATTAACTACCAGTGGTTAAGGGTAGGACTATGGTATTAACTACCAGTGGTTAAGGGTAGGACTGTGGTATTAACTACCAGTGGTTAAGGGTAGGACTATGATATTAACTACCAGTGGTTAAGACTATGGTATTAACTACCAGTGGTTAAGGGTAGGGCTATGGTATTAACTACCAGTGGTTAAGACTATGGTATTAACTACCAGTGGTTAAGACTATGGTATTAACTACCAGTGGTTAAGGGTAGGACTATGGTATTAACTACCAGTGGTTAAGACTATGGTATTAACTACCAGTGGTTAAGACTATGGTATTAACTACCAGTGGTTAAGGGTAGGACTATGGTATTAACTACCAGTGGTTAAGGGTAGGACTATGGTATTAACTACCAGTGGTTATGGGTAGGACTGCGGTATTAACTACCAGTGGTTAAGGGTAGGACTATGATATTAACTACCAGTGGTTAAGGGTAGGACTATGGTATTAACTACCAGTGGTTAAGGGTAGGACTATGGTATTAACTACCAGTGGTTAAGGGCAGGACTATAGTATTAACTACCAGTGCTTATGGGTAGGACTATGGTATTAACTACCAGTGGTTAAGGGTAGGACTATGGTATTAACTACCAGTGGTTAAGGGTAGGACTATGGTATTAACTACCAGTGGTTAAGGGTAGGACTATGATATTAACTACCAGTGGTTAAGACTATGGTATTAACTACCAGTGGTTAAGGGTAGACCTATGGTATTAACTACCAGTGGTTAAGACTATGGTATTAACTACCAGTGGTTAAGACTATGGTATTAACTACCAGTGGTTAAGACTATGGTATTACCTACCAGTGGTTAAGGGTAGGACTATGGTATTAACTACCCGTGGTTAAGGGTAGGACTATGATATTAACTACCAGTGGTTAAGGGTAGGACTATGGAATTAACTACCAGTGGTTAAGACTATGGTATTAACTACCAGTGGTTATGGGTAGGACTATGGTATTAACTACCAGTGGTTAAGGGTAGGTCTATGGTATTAACTACCAGTGGTTAAGACTATGGTATTAACTACCTGTCACGTTCCTGACCTATTTATGTTAGTTTTTGTGTGTTAGTTGGTCAGGACGTGAGGTTGGGTGGGCATTCTATGTTATCTGTTTCTATGTTGGTTTTGGTTTGCCTGGTATGGCTCTTGATTAGAGGCAGGTGGTTTGCGTTTGCCTCTAATTAAGAGTCATATTTAGGTAGGGCATTCTCACTGTTTGTTTGTGGGTGATTGTCTCCTGTGTCTGTATGTATGTTCGTACCACATGGGACTGTAGCGTTTGTTTGTTTCGTTTCGTTTCGATGTCGTCTGTTTCCTGTACGTAAGTTTATGTTTAGTTGTGTAAGTTTATGTTCAGGTCTCGTCAACGTCGTTTTGTTATTTTGTAGTTTTGAAAGTGTTTTGTTTCGTTTCGTGTTACCATCTTTATCGTTGTTATAATAAAGATGGCTTATTTCCCAAATGCTGCGTATTGGTCTGAAGATCCTTCTCTCCTCACCTCATCCGAGGATGAGGAGAGCACAAGCCGTTACAGAATCACCCACCACGCTAAGACCAAGCGGCAAGGGAATAATAAACGGAGTAAGGGACAGGAGAGAAACAAGGATTTCTGGACTTGGGAGGAAATATTGGACGGGAGAGGTCCATGGGCACAGCAGGGAGAATATCGCCGTCCCAAAGCTGAGCTGGAGGCACGGAGGAGACTAGAGGCTACCGTAGAGAGGAACCGGAGCTATGAGGGAACGCGTCTGGCACGGAAGCCGAAAAAGCCCGTAAGTAATTCCCAAAAATTTCTTGGGCGGGGGCTAGGAGATAGTGGGCCAAGGGCAGGTAGGAGACCTGCTTCCACTTCCCAGGCTTACCGTGGAGAGCGGGAGTACGGGCAGGCGCCGTGTTACGCAGTAGAGCGCACGGTGTCTCCTGTACGAGTGCATAGCCCGGTGCGGGTTATTCCACCTCCCCGCACTGGGAGGGCTAGATTGGGTATTGAGCCAGGTGTCATGAGGCCGGCTCAACGCGTCTGGTCTCCAGTGCGTCTCCTCGGGCCGGCATACATGGCACCGGCCTTACGCATGGTTTCTCCGGTTCGCCTACATAGGCCGGTGCGGGTTATTCCACCTCCCCGCACTGGTCGGGCAACCGGGAGCATTCAACCAGGTAAGGTTGGGCAAGCTCAATGCTCAAGAGTGCCAGTACGCCTCCACGGTCCGGTATTTCCGGCACCACCTCCCCGCCCCAGCCTAGTACCTACAGTGTATACACTACGCACTAGGCTACCAGTGCGTATCCTGAGCCCTGTTCCTCCTCCACGCACTCTCCCTGTAGTGCGTGTATCTAGCCCGGTGCCTCCAGTTCCGGGCCCACGCACTAAGCTACCAGTGCGTCTCCAGAGCCCTGTACAAACTGTATCTTCTCCCCCTACTAATCCTGATGTGCTTGTCCTCAGCCCGGCGTCACCAGTGCCGGTACCACGCATCAGGGATAGAGTAGGCTTTGAGAATACAGTGTGCCCTGTCCCTGCTCCCCGCACTAGTAGGAAGGTGCTTATCATTAGCACGGTGCCTCCAGTTCCGGCACCACGCACCAGGTCTACAGTGCGCCGTATCCGGCCAGAGCCATCCATCTCCCCAGCGCCATCTGAGCCATCCGTCTCCCCAGCGCCATCTGAGCCATCCGTCTCCCCAGCGCCATCTGAGCCATCCGTCTCCCCAGCGCCATCTGAGCCATCTGTCTCCCCAGCGCCATCTGAGCCATCCGTCTCCCCAGCGCCATCTAAGCCGCCCGTCTGCCATGAGCCTGCAAAGCCGCCCGTCTGCCATGAGCCTACAGAGCCGTCCGCCAGACAGGAGCCGCTAGAGCCGACAGCCAGACAGGAGCCGCTAGAGCCGTCCGTCAGACAGGATCTGCCAGAGCCGCCAACCAGACAGGATCTGCCAGAGCCGCCAACCAGACAGGATCTGCCAGAGCCGCCAACCAGACAGGATCTGCCAGAGCCGCCAACCAGACAGGATCTGCCAGAGCCGCCAACCAGACAGGATCTGCCAGAGCCGCCAACCAGACAGGATCTGCCAGAGCCGCCAGCGAGCCATGAGCAGCCAGAGCCGTCAGAGCGCCATGAGCAGCCAGAGCCGTCAGAGCGCCATGAGCAGCCAGAGCCGTCAGAGCGCCATGAGCAGCCAGAGCCGTCAGAGCGCCATGAGCAGCCAGAGCCGTCAGAGCGCCATGAGCAGCCAGAGCCGTCAGAGCGCCATGAGCAGCCCGAGCCGTCAGAGCGCCATGAGCGTCGAGAGCCGTCAGCCTGCCATGAGCGTCGAGAGCCGTCAGCCTGCCATGAGCGTCGAGAGCCGTCAGCCTGCCATGAGCGTCGAGAGCCGTCAGCCTGCCATGAGCGTCGAGAGCCGTCAGCCTGCCATGAGCGTCGAGAGTCGTCAGTCAGCCATGAGCTGCCCTTCAGCCTGAAAAGGCTAGATACCCAGAACTGCCCATCAGTCCAGAGCTGTCTCTCTGTCTGGAGCTGCCTTTCAGTCCGGAGTTGCCCCTCTATCCTGATCTCCCTCTCTATCTTTATCTACCTCTATAGTCTTATCTATCCCTCTGTCTTGGTTTATCTCTCTGTCCCGGTGTTGTCATTATTAGATATGTTATTAGGAGGATTTTGTGGGGGAAGAAAGAGGGTGGACATTCTTGGAGGGGGGAGGCTAGGATGGATTATGGTGGGGTGGGAACCGCGCCCGGAGCCTGAGCCACCACCGTGGTTAGATGCCCACCCAGACCCTCCCCTAGACTTTGTGCTGGTGCGTCCGGAGTTCGCACCTTGTTGGGGGGGTACTGTCACGTTCCTGACCTATTTATGTTAGTTTTTGTGTGTTAGTTGGTCAGGACGTGAGGTTGGGTGGGCATTCTATGTTATCTGTTTCTATGTTGGTTTTGGTTTGCCTGGTATGGCTCTTGATTAGAGGCAGGTGGTTTGCGTTTGCCTCTAATTAAGAGTCATATTTAGGTAGGGCATTCTCACTGTTTGTTTGTGGGTGATTGTCTCCTGTGTCTGTATGTATGTTCGTACCACATGGGACTGTAGCGTTTGTTTGTTTCGTTTCGTTTCGATGTCGTCTGTTTCCTGTACGTAAGTTTATGTTTAGTTATGTAAGTTTATGTTCAGGTCTCGTCAACGTCGTTTTGTTATTTTGTAGTTTTGAAAGTGTTTTGTTTCGTTTCGTGTTACCATCTTTATCGTTGTTATAATAAAGATGGCTTATTTCCCAAATGCTGCGTATTGGTCTGAAGATCCTTCTCTCCTCACCTCATCCGAGGATGAGGAGAGCACAAGCCGTTACACTACCAGTGGTTATGGGTAGGACTATGGTATTAACTACCAGTGGTTAAGGGTAGGACTATGGTATTAACTACCAGTGGTTAAGGGTAGGACTATGATATTAACTACCAGTGGTTAAGACCATGGTATTAACTACCAGTGGTTAAGGGTAGGACTATGGTATTAACTACCAGTGGTTATGGGTAGGACTATGGTATTAACTACCAGTGGTTAAGACTATGGTATTAACTACCAGTGGTTAAGGGAAGGACTATGGTATTAACTACCAGTGGTTAAGGGAAGGACTATGGTATTAACTACCAGTGGTTAATGGTAGGACTATGATATTAACTACCAGTGGTTAAGGGTAAGACTATGGTATTAACTACCAGTGGTTAAGGGAAGGACTATGGTATTAACTACCAGTGGTTAAGGGTAGGACTATGATATTAACTACCAGTGGTTAAGGGTAGGACTATGGTATTAACGACCAGTGGTTAAGACTATGGTATTAACTACCAGTGGTTAATGGTAGGACTATGGTATTAACTACCAGTGGTTAAGGGAAGGACTATGATATTAACTACCAGTGGTTAAGACCATGGTATTAACTACCAGTGGTTAAGGGTAGGACTATGGTATTAACTACCAGTGGTTAAGACTATGGTATTAACTACCAGTGGTTAAGACTATGTTATTAACTACCAGTGGTTAAGGGTAGGACTTTGGTATTAACTACCAGTGGTTAAGACTATGGTATTAACTACCAGTGGTTAAGGGTAGGACTATGATATTAACTACCAGTGGTTAAGGGTAGGACTATGGTATTAACTACCAGTGGTTAAGACTATGGTATTAACTACAAGTGGTTAAGGGTAGGACTATGATATTAACTACCAGTGGTTAAGGGTAGAACTATGGTATTAACTACCAGTGGTTAAGACTATGTTATTAACTACCAGTGGTTAAGGGTAGGACTATGGTATTAACTACCAGTGGTTAAGACTATGGTATTAACTACCAGTGGTTAAGGGTAGGACTATGGTATTAAATACCAGTGGTTAAGGGTAGAACTATGGTATTAACTACCAGTGGTTAAGGGTAGAACTATGGTATTAACTACCAGTGGTTAAGACTATGTTATTAACTACCATTGGTTAAGGGTAGGACTATGGTATTAACTACCAGTGGTTAAGACTATGGTATTAACTACCAGTGGTTAAGACTATGTTATTAACTACCAGTGGTTAAGGGTAGGACTATGGTATTAACTACCAGTGGTTAATGGTAGGACTATGGTATTAACTACCAGTGGTTAAGACTATGGAATTAACTACCAGTGGTTAAGGGTAGGACTATGGTATTAACTACCAGTGGTTAAGACTATGGTATTAACTACCAGCGGTTAAGGGTAGGACTATGGTATTAACTACCAGTGGTTAAGGATAGGACTATGGTATTATCTACCAGTGGTTATGGGTAGGACTATGGTATTAACTACCAGTGGTTAAGACTATGGTATTAACTACCAGTGGTTAAGGGTAGGACTATGGTATTATCTACCAGTGGTTAAGGGTAGGACTATGGTATTAACTACCAGTGGTTAAGGGTAGGACTATGGTTTTAACTACCAGTGGTTAAGACTATGGTATTAACTACCAGTGGTTAAGACTATGTTATTAACTACCAGTGGTTAAGGGTAGGACTATGGTATTAACTACCCGTGGTTAAGGGTAGGACTATGGTATTAACTACCAGTGGTTAAGACTATGGTATTAACTACCAGTGGTTAAGGGTAGGACTATGGAATTAACTACCAGTGGTTAAGACTATGGTATTAACTACCAGTGGTTAAGGGTAGGACTATGGTATTAACTACCAGTGGTTAAGGGTAGGACTATGGTATTAACTACCAGTGGTTAAGGGTAGGACTATGGTATTAACTACCAGTGGTTAAGACTATGTTATTAACTACCAGTGTTTAAGGGTAGGACTATGGTATTAACTACCAGTGGTTAAGACTATGTTATTAACTACCAGTGGTTAAGGGTAGGACTTTGGTATTAACTACCAGTGGTTAAGACTATGGTATTAACTACCAGTGGTTAAGGGTAGGACTATGGTATTAACTACCAGTGGTTAAGACTATGTTATTAACTACCAGTGTTTAAGGGTAGGACTATGGTATTAACTACCAGTGGTTAAGACTATGTTATTAACTACCAGTGGTTAAGGGTAGGACTATGATATTAACTACCAGTGGTTAAGGGTAGGACTATGGTATTAACTACCAGTGGTTAAGACTATGGTATTAACTACAAGTGGTTAAGGGTAGGACTATGATATTAACTACCAGTGGTTAAGGGTAGAACTATGGTATTAACTACCAGTGGTTAAGACTATGTTATTAACTACCAGTGGTTAAGGGTAGGACTATGGTATTAACTACCAGTGGTTAAGACTATGGTATTAACTACCAGTGGTTAAGGGTAGGACTATGGTATTAAATACCAGTGGTTAAGGGTAGAACTATGGTATTAACTACCAGTGGTTAAGGGTAGAACTATGGTATTAACTACCAGTGGTTAAGACTATGTTATTAACTACCATTGGTTAAGGGTAGGACTATGGTATTAACTACCAGTGATTAAGACTATGGTATTAACTACCAGTGGTTAAGACTATGTTATTAACTACCAGTGGTTAAGGGTAGGACTATGGTATTAACTGCCAGTGTTTAAGACTATGGTATTAACTACCAGTGGTTAAGGGTAGGACTATGATATTAACTACCAGTGGTTAAGGGTAGAACTATGGTATTAACTACCAGTGGTTAAGACTATGTTATTAACTACCAGTGGTTAAGGGTAGGACTATGGTATTAACTACCAGTGGTTAAGACTATGGTATTAACTACCAGTGGTTAAGGGTAGGACTATGGTATTAAATACCAGTGGTTAAGGGTAGAACTATGGTATTAACTACCAGTGGTTAAGGGTAGAACTATGGTATTAACTACCAGTGGTTAAGACTATGGTATTAACTACCAGTGGTTAAGACTATGTTATTAACTACCAGTGGTTAAGGGTAGGACTATGGTATTAACTGCCAGTGTTTAAGACTATGGTATTAACTACCAGTGGTTAATGGTAGGACTATGGTATTAACTACCAGTGGTTAAGACTATGGTATTAACTACCAGTGGTTAAGGGTAGGACTATGGTATTAACTACCAGTGGTTAAAACTATGGTATTAACTACCAGCGGTTAAGGGTAGGACTATGGTATTAACTACCAGTGGTTAAGGATAGGACTATGGTATTATCTACCAGTGGTTAAGGGTAGGACTATGGTATTATCTACCAGTGGTTAAGGGTAGGACTATGGTATTAACTACCAGTGGTTAAGGGTAGGACTATGGTTTTAACTACCAGTGGTTAAGACTATGGTATTAACTACCAGTGGTTAAGACTATGTTATTAACTACCAGTGGTTAAGGGTAGGACTATGGTATTAACTACCCGTGGTTAAGGGTAGGACTATGGTATTAACTACCAGTGGTTAAGACTATGGTATTAACTACCAGTGGTTAAGGGTAGGACTATGGAATTAACTACCAGTGGTTAAGACTATGGTATTAACTACCAGTGGTTAAGGGTAGGACTATGGTATTAACTACCAGTGGTTAAGGGTAGGACTATGGTATTAACTACCAGTGGTTAAGGGTAGGACTATGGTATTAACTACCAGTGGTTAAGGGTAGGACTATGATATTTACTACCAGTGGTTAAGACTATGGTATTAACTACCAGTGGTTAAGGGTAGGACTATGGTATTAACTACCAGTGGTTAATGGTAGGACTATGGTATTAACTACCAGTGGTTAAGACTATGGTATTAACTACCAGTGGTTAATGGTAGGACTATGGTATTAACTACCAGTGGTTGAGACTATGGTATTAACTACCAGTGGTTAAGGGTAGGACTATGATATTAACTACCAGTGGTTAAGGGTAGGACTATGGTATTAACTACCAGTGGTTAAGACTATGGTATTAACTACCAGTGGTTAAGGGTAGGACTATGATATTAACTACCAGTGGTTAAGGGTAGAACTATGGTATTAACTACCAGTGGTTAAGACTATGTTATTAACTACCAGTGGTTAAGGGTAGGACTATGGTATTAACTACCAGTGGTTAAGACTATGGTATTAACTACCAGTGGTTAAGGGTAGGACTATGGTATTAAATACCAGTGGTTAAGGGTAGAACTATGGTATTAACTACCAGTGGTTAAGGGTAGGACTATGATATTAACTACCAGTGGTTAAGACTATGGTATTAACTACCAGTGGTTAAGGGTAGAACTATGGTATTAACTACCAGTGGTTAAGACTATGTTATTAACTACCAGTGTTTAAGGGTAGGACTATGGTATTAACTACCAGTGGTTAAGACTATGGTATTAACTACCAGTGGTTAAGACTATGTTATTAACTACCAGTGGTTAAGGGTAGGACTATGGTATTAACTACCAGTGGTTAAGACTATGGTATTAACTACCAGTGGTTAAGGGTAGGACTATGATATTAACTACCAGTGGTTAAGGGTAGGACTATGGTATTAACTACCAGTGGTTAAGACTATGTTATTAACTACCAGTGGTTAAGGGTAGGACTATGGTATTAACTACCAGTGGTTAAGACTATGGTATTAACTACCAGTGGTTAAGACTATGTTATTAACTACCAGTGGTTAAGGCTAGGACTATGGTATTAACTACCAGTGGTTAAGACTATGGTATTAACTACCAGTGGTTAATGGTAGGACTATGGTATTAACTACCAGTGGTTAAGACTATGGTATTAACTACCAGTGGTTAAGGGTAGGACTATGGTATTAACTACCAGTGATTAAGACTATGGTATTAACTACCAGCGGTTAAGGGTAGGACTATGGTATTAACTACCAGTGGTTAAGGATAGGACTATGGTATTATCTACCAGTGGTTAAGGGTAGGACTATGGTATTAACTACCAGTGGTTAAGACTATGGTATTAACTACCAGTGGTTAAGGGTAGGACTATGGTATTATCTACCAGTGGTTAAGGGTAGGACTATGGTATTAACTACCAGTGGTTAAGGGTAGGACTATGGTTTTAACTACCAGTGGTTAAGACTATGGTATTAACTACCAGTGGTTAAGACTATGTTATTAATTAACTACCAGTGGTTAAGGGTAGGACTATGGTATTAACTACCAGTGGTTAAGACTATGGTATTAACTACCAGTGGTTAATGGCAGGACTATGATATTAACTACCAGTGGTTAAGGGTAGGACTATGGTATTAACTACCTGTGGTTAAGACTATGGTATTAACTACCAGTGGTTAAGGGTAGGACTATGGTATTAACTACCAGTGGTTAAGGGTAGGACTATGGTATTAACTACCAGTGGTTAAGACTATGGTATTAACTACCAGTGGTTAAGACTGAGGTATTAACTTCCAGTGGTTAAGGGTAGGACTATGGTATTAACTACCAGTGGTTAAGGGTAGGACTATGGTATTAACTACCAGTGGTTAAGGGTAGGACTATGGTATTAACTACCAGTGGTTAAGGGTAGGACTATGTTATTAACTACCAGTGGTTAAGGGTAGGACTATGGTATTAACTACCAGTGGTTAAGGGTAGGACTATGGTATTAACTACCAGTGTTTAAGGGTAGGACTATGATATTTACTACCAGTTGTTAAGACTATGGTATTAACTACCAGTGGTTAAGGGTAGGACTATGGTATTAACTACCAGTGGTTAAAGGTAGGACTATGGTATTAACTACCAGTGGTTAAGGGTAGGACTATGGTATTAACTTCCAGTGGTTAAGGGTAGGACTATGGTATTAACTACCAGTGGTTAAGGGTAGGACTATGGTATTAACTACCAGTGGTTAAGGGTAGGACTATGGTATTAACTACCAGTGGTTAAGACTATGGTATTAACTACCAGTGGTTAAGGGTAGGACTATGGTATTAACTACCAGTGGTTAAGACTATGGTATTAACTACCAGTGGTTAATGGTAGGACTATGGTATTAACTACCAGTGGTTAAGACTATGGTATTAACTACCAGTGGTTAAGGGTAGGACTATGGTATTAACTACCAGTGGTTAAGACTATGGTATTAACTACCAACGGTTAAGGGTAGGACTATGGTATTAACTACCAGTGGTTAAGGGTAGGACTATGGTATTAACTACCAGTGGTTAAGGGTAGGACTTTGGTATTATCTACCAGTGGTTAAGGGTAGGACTATGGTATTAACTACCAGTGGTTAAGACTATGGTATTAACTACCAGTGGTTAAGGGTAGGACTATGGTATTATCTACCAGTGGTTAAGGGTAGGACTATGGTATTAACTACCAGTGGTTAAGGGTAGGACTATGGTATTAACTACCAGTGGTTAAGACTATGGTATTAACTACCAGTGGTTAAGACTATGTTATTAACTACCAGTGGTTAAGGGTAGGACTATGGTATTAACTACCAGTGGTTAAGGGTAGGACTATGGTATTAACTACCAGTGGTTAAGACTATGGTATTAACTACCAGTGGTTAAGGGTAGGACTATGGTATTAACTACCAGTGGTTAAGGGTAGGACTATGGTATTAACTACCAGTGGTTAAGGGTAGGACTATGGTATTAACTACCAGTGGTTAAGGGTAGGACTATGGTATTAACTACCAGTGGTTAAGGGTAGGACTATAGTATTAACTACCAGTGGTTAAGGGTAGGACTATGGTATTAACTACCAGTGGTTATGGGTAGGACTGTGGTATTAACTACCAGTGGTTAAGGGTAGGACTATGATATTAACTACCAGTGGTTAAGGGTAGGACTATGGTATTAACTACCAGTGGTTAAGGGTAGGACTATGGTATTAACTACCAGTGGTTAAGGGCAGGACTATAGTATTAACTACCAGTGCATATGGGTAGGACTATGTAATTAACTACCAGTGGTTAAGGGTAGGACTATGGTATTAACTACCAGTGGTTAAGGGTAGGACTATGATATTAACTACCAGTGGTTAAGACTATGGTATTAACTACCAGTGGTTAAGGGTAGACCTATGGTATTAACTACCAGTGGTTAAGACTATGGTATTAACTACCAGTGGTTAAGACTATGGTATTAACTACCAGTGGTTAAGACTATGGTATTACCTACCAGTGGTTAAGGGTAGGACTATGGTATTAACTACCCGTGGTTAAGGGTAGGACTATGATATTAACTACCAGTGGTTAAGGGTAGGACTATGATATTAACTACCAGTGGTTAAGGGTAGGACTATGGAATTAACTACCAGTGGTTAAGACTATGGTATTAACTACCAGTGGTTATGGGTAGGACTATGGTATTAACTACCAGTTGTTAAGGGTAGGTCTATGGTATTAACTACCAGTGGTTAAGACTATGGTATTAACTACCAGTGGTTATGGGTAGGACTATGGTATTAACAACCAGTGGTTAAGGGTAGGACTATGGTATTAACTACCAGTGGTTAAGGGTAGGACTATGATATTAACTACCAGTGGTTAAGACCATGGTATTAACTACCAGTGGTTAAGGGTAGGACTATGGTATTAACTACCAGTGGTTATGGGTAGGACTATGGTATTAACTACCAGTGGTTAAGACTATGGTATTAACTACCAGTGGTTAAGGGAAGGACTATGGTATTAACTACCAGTGGTTAAGGGAAGGACTATGGTATTAACTACCAGTGGTTAATGGTAGGACTATGATATTAACTACCAGTGGTTAAGGGTAGGACTATGGTATTAACTACCAGTGGTTAAGGGAAGGACTATGGTATTAACTACCAGTGGTTAAGGGTATGACTATGATATTAACTACCAGTGGTTAAGGGTAGGACTATGGTATTAACTACCAGTGGTTAAGACTATGGTATTAACTACCAGTGGTTAATGGTAGGACTATGGTATTAACTACCAGTGGTTAAGGGAAGGACTATGATATTAACTACCAGTGGTTAAGGGTAGGACTATGGTATTAACTACCAGTGGTTAAGACTATGGTATTAACTACCAGTGGTTAAGGGTAGGACTATGGTATTAACTACCAGTGGTTAATGGTAGGACTATGGTATTAACTACCAGTGGTTAAGACTATGATATTAACTACCAGTGGTTAAGGGTAGGACTATGGTATTAACTACCAGTGGTTAAGACTATGGTATTAACTACCAGTGGTTAATGGTAGGACTATGATATTAACTACCAGTGGTTAAGGGTAGGACTATGGTATTAACTACCAGTGGTTAAGACTATGGTATTAACTACCAGTGGTTAAGGGTAGGACTATGGTATTAACTACCAGTGGTTAAGGGTAGGACTATGGTATTAACTACCAGTGGTTAAGACTATGGTATTAACTACCAGTGGTTAAGGGTAGGACTATGGTATTAACTACCAGTGGTTAAGGGTAGGACTATGGTATTAACTACCAGTGGTTAACCTCTACAGAGTACCTAACCCGGATCCGGGAGCACCCCCCACACCCCCCACACTGATTAGCATCGCTAGCATAGCGTCACAATTAAATAGTAGCATCTAAATATCATTAAATCACAAGTCCAAGACACCCAATGAAAGACACAGATCTTGTGAATAAAACCACCATTTCAGATTTTTTAAATGTTTTACAGGGAAGACACAATTTGTAAATCTATTAGCTAAACACGTTAGCAAAATGACACCATTTTCTTACTCCAACAGTTTCTTACTCCATCAGGTGCTATCACCAATTCGGCTAAACTAAGATATTGATAGCCACTAACCAACAAAAAAATTCTTAAGATGACAGTCTGATAACATATTTATGGTATAGCATAGTTTTTTTTTTTTAAATGTGCATTTTTCAGGTATAAATCACAGTTCTACATTGCAGCTGCAATCTGATATAGTGCTGATGCAGCTAGAACAATTACAGAGACCAACGTTATATAACTAATTACTTGTCTTAAAACATTTCAGAAAAAATACACAGCGTCCAGACATTGAAAGCCCAACATCTGGTGAATCCAAACAATATTTCAGATTTTTTAAATGTTTTATAGCGAAAACAAAATGTAGCGCTAAATTAGCATAACCAGGCCAGCCAGAACCAGCTGGACGCGCGCGACCAGTTCACATGCACGACAGATATATGAAATAACATCGTAAATTGGGTCTTACTATTGCTGGTCTTTCATCAGAATGTTGATCAAGGTGTCCTTAGTCCTGATGAGTCGTTCAATCCATTCACAATGGCAACTTCCCCTCTTCATTTAGCCTGGGTACTGGTCGACTGGCACGGCCCCTGTCCAAAGTTAAAAAACTCAAAGAACGGAACACGGCAAAACTCCCGAAAAAATTCTAATAATCTGATTAAACTATATTGAAAAAACATACATTACGGTGATATGGTCACATGTATCAAACAAACTTTGACACGGAGATAGTTTTCATCCGTAACGTCAGCATAACAAAAGTCAATGGCTTCTCTAAACGCGCATCTCAGGAAACCGGAAGTTGTCGGTCACGCTAAAGAAATAGGTCTTATTTCACGTCAGTACAAGATAAACAAAAAATTTCTCCTCTGACGTCTTCCAGACACCCAGAGGAAGAAGAAGGAAGTGTGTTTCGGGTCATAGGTCGCGTGACCATATATAGGCAGAGCTTTGAAGCGAGCATACACATCTTGCAATCTTTTTCTGGCTCAGGGAAAGTGCTGTGAAATGACCTGTGTTTGACTCAGGGACAAAATTGGAACGGTTTTAGAAACCATGGCTTGTTTTCTATCCAATGGCATATGGTTATATGCATATAGTAACAGCAATAATTGAATAAGAGGCAGTTTTATCTGTAGAGGCAATTATGCTAATGTGAAAACAGCACCCCCTGTATTCTCAAGAAGTTTTAACTTCCAGTGGTTAAGGGTAGGACTATGGTATTAACTACCAGTGGTTAAGAGTAGGACTATGGTATTAACTACCAGTGGTTAAGGGTAGGACTATGGTATTAACTACCAGTGGTTAAGGGTAGGACTATGTTATTAACTACCAGTGGTTAAGGGTAGGACTATTGTATTAACTACCAGTGGTTAAGGGTAGGACTATGGTATTAACTACCAGTGGTTAAGGGTAGGACTATGATATTTACTACCAGTGGTTAAGACTATGGTATTAACTACCAGTGGTTAAGGGTAGGACTATGGTATTAACTACCAGTGGTTAAGGGTAGGACTATGGTATTAACTACCAGTGGTTAAGACTATGGTATTAACTACCAGTGGTTAATGGTAGGACAATGGTATTAACTACCAGTGGTTGAGACTATGGTATTAACTACCAGTGGTTAAGGTCAGGACTATGGTATTAACTACCAGTGGTTAAGACTATGGTATTAACTACCAGTGGTTAAGGGTAGGACTATGGTATTAACTACCAGTGGTTAATGGTAGGACTATGGTATTAACTACCAGTGGTTAAGACTATGATATTAACTACCAGTGGTTAAGGGTAGGACTATGGTATTAACTACCAGTGGTTAAGACTATGGTATTAACTACCAGTGGTTAATGGTAGGACTATGATATTAACTACCAGTGGTTAACGGTAGGACTATGGTATTAACTACCAGTGGTTAAGACTATGGTATTAACTACCAGTGGTTAAGGGTAGGACTATGGTATTAACTACCAGTGGTTAAGGGTAGGACTATGGTATTAACTACCAGTGGTTAAGGGTAGGACTATGGTATTAACTACCAGTGGTTAAGGGTAGGACTATGTTATTAACTACCAGTGGTTAAGGGTAGGACTATGGTATTAACTACCAGTGGTTAAGGGTAGGACTATGGTATTAACTACCAGTGGTTAAGGGTAGGACTATGATATTTACTACCAGTGGTTAAGACTATGGTATTAACTACCAGTGGTTAAGGGTAGGACTATGGTATTAACTACCAGTGGTTAAAGGTAGGACTATGGTATTAACTACCAGTGGTTAAGGGTAGGACTATGGTATTAACTACCAGTGGTTAAGACTATGTTATTAACTACCAGTGGTTAAGGGTAGGACTATGGTATTAACTACCAGTGGTTAAGACTATGGTATTAACTACCAGTGGTTAAGGGTAGGACTATGGTATTAACTACCAGTGGTTAAGGGTAGCACTATGGTATTAACTACCAGTGGTTAAGGGTAGGACTATGATATTAACTACCAGTGGTTAAGGGTAGGACTATGGTATTAACTACCAGTGGTTAAGACTATGGTATTAACTACCAGTGGTTAAGGGTAGGACTATGATATTAACTACCAGTGGTTAAGGGTAGAACTATGGTATTAACTACCAGTGGTTAAGACTATGTTATTAACTACCAGTGTTTAAGGGTAGGACTATGGTATTAACTACCAGTGGTTAAGACTATGGTATTAACTACCAGTGGTTAAGACTATGTTATTAACTACCAGTGGTTAAGGGTAGGACTATGGTATTAACTACCAGTGGTTAAGACTATGGTATTAACTACCAGTGGTTAAGGGTAGGACTATGATATTAACTACCAGTGGTTAAGGGTAGAACTATGGTATTAACTACCAGTGGTTAAGACTATGTTATTAACTACCAGTGGTTAAGGGTAGGACTATGGTATTAACTACCAGTGGTTAAGACTATGGTATTAACTACCAGTGGTTAAGACTATGTTATTAACTACCAGTGGTTAAGGGTAGGACTATGGTATTAACTACCAGTGGTTAAGACTATGGTATTAACTACAAGTGGTTAATGGTAGGACTATGGTATTAACTACCAGTGGTTAAGACTATGGTATTAACTACCAGTGGTTAAGGGTAGGACCATGGTATTAACTACCAGTGGTTAAGACTATGGTATTAACTACCAGCGGTTAAGGGTAGGACTATGGTATTAACTACCAGTGGTTAAGGATAGGACTATGGTATTATCTACCAGTGGTTAAGGGTAGGACTATGGTATTAACTACCAGTGGTTAAGACTATGGTATTAACTACCAGTGGTTAAGACTATGGTATTAACTACCAGTGGTTAAGACTATGGTATTAACTACCAGTGGTTAAGGGTAGGACTATGGTATTAACTACCAGTGGTTAAGGGTAGGACTATGGAATTAACTACCAGTGGTTAAGACTATGGTATTAACTACCAGTGGTTAAGACTATGGTATTAACTACCAGTGGTTAAGGGTAGGACTATGGTATTAACTACCAGTGGTTAAGGGTAGGACTATGGTATTAACTACCAGTGGTTAAGGGTAGGACTATGGTATTAACTACCAGTGGTTAAGGGTAGGACTATGTTATTAACTACCAGTGGTTAGGGGTAGGACTATGGTATTAACTACCAGTGTTTAAGGGTAGGACTATGGTATTAACTACCAGTGGTTAAGGGTAGGACTATGATATTTACTACCAGTGGTTAAGACTATGGTATTAACTACCAGTGGTTAAGGGTAGGACTATGGTATTAACTACCAGTGGTTAAGGGTAGGACTATGGTATTAACTACCAGTGGTTAAGGGTAGGACTATGGTATTAACTACCAGTGGTTAAGACTATGTTATTAACTACCAGTGGTTAAGGGTAGGACTATGGTATTAACTACCAGTGGTTAAGACTATGGTATTAAATACCAGTGGTTAAGGGTAGGACTATGGTATTAACTACCAGTGGTTAAGGGTAGAACTATGGTATTAACTACCAGTGGTTAAGGGTAGGACTATGATATTAACTACCAGTGGTTAAGGGTAGAACTATGGTATTAACTACCAGTGGTTAAGACTATGTTATTAACTACCAGTGTTTAAGGGTAGGACTATGGTATTAACTACCAGTGGTTGAGACTATGGTATTAACTACCAGTGGTTAAGGGTAGGACTATGGTATTAACTACCAGTGGTTAAGACTATGGTATTAACTACCAGCGGTTAAGGGTAGGACTATGGTATTAACTACCAGTGGTTAAGGGTAGGACTATGGTATTAACTACCAGTGGTTAAGGGTAGGACTATGGTATTATCTACCAGTGGTTAAGGGTAGGACTATGGTATTAACTACCAGTGGTTAAGACTATGGTATTAACTACCAGTGGTTAAGGGTAGGATTATGGTATTATCTACCAGTGGTTAAGGGTAGGACTATGGTATTAACTACCAGTGGTTAAGGGTAGGACTATGGTATTAACTACCAGTGGTTAAGACTATGGTATTAACTACCAGTGGTTAAGACTATGTTATTAACTACCAGTGGTTAAGGGTAGGACTATGGTATTAACTACCAGTGGTTAAGGGTAGGACTATGGTATTAACTACCAGTGGTTAAGACTATGGTATTAACTACCAGTGGTTAAGGGTAGGACTATGGTATTAACTACCAGTGGTTAAGGGTAGGACTATGGTATTAACTATCAGTGGTTAAGACTATGGTATTAACTACCAGCGGTTAAGGGTAGGACTATGGTATTAACTACCAGTGGTTAAGGGTAGGACTATGGTATTAACTACCAGTGGTTAAGGGTAGGACTATGGTATTATCTACCAGTGGTTAAGGGTAGGACTATGGTATTAACTACCAGTGGTTAAGACTATGGTATTAACTACCAGTGGTTAAGGGTAGGACTATGGTATTATCTACCAGTGGTTAAGGTTAGGACTATGGTATTAACTACCAGTGGTTAAGGGTAGGACTATGGTATTAACTACCAGTGGTTAAGACTATGGTATTAACTACCAGTGGTTAAGACTATGTTATTAACTACCAGTGGTTAAGGGTAGGACTATGGTATTAACTACCAGTGGTTAAGGGTAGGACTATGGTATTAACTACCAGTGGTTAAGACTATGGTATTAACTACCAGTGGTTAAGGGTAGGACTATGGTATTAACTACCAGTGGTTAAGGGTAGGACTATGGTATTAACTACCAGTGGTTAAGACTATGGTATTAACTACCAGCGGTTAAGGGTAGGACTATGGTATTAACTACCAGTGGTTAAGACTATGGTATTAACTACCAGTTGTTAAGGGTAGGCTATGGTATTAACTACCAGTGGTTAAGGGTAGGACTTTGGTATCAACTACCAGTGGTTAAGGGTAGGACTATGGTATTATCTACCAGTGGTTAAGGGTAGGACTATGGTATTAACTACCAGTGGTTAAGACTATGGTATTAACTACCAGTGGTTAAAGGTAGGACTATGGTATTATCTACCAGTGGTTAAGGGTAGGACTATGGTATTAACTACCAGTGGTTAAGACTATGGTATTAACTACCAGCGGTTAAGGGTAGGACTATGGTATTAACTACCAGTGGTTAAGACTATGGTATTAACTACCAGTTGTTAAGGGTAGGCTATGGTATTAACTACCAGTGGTTAAGGGTAGGACTTTGGTATCAACTACCAGTGGTTAAGGGTAGGACTATGGTATTATCTACCAGTGGTTAAGGGTAGGACTATGGTATTAACTACCAGTGGTTAAGACTATGGTATTAACTACCAGTGGTTAAAGGTAGGACTATGGTATTATCTACCAGTGGTTAAGGGTAGGACTATGGTATTAACTACCAGTGGTTAAGACTATGGTATTAACTACCAGTGGTTAAGGGTAGGACTATGGTATTAACTACCAGTGGTTAAGGGTAGGACTATGGAATTAACTACCAGTGGTTAAGACTATGGTTTTAACTACCAGTGGTTAAGGGTAGGACTATGGTATTAACTACCAGTGGTTAAGGGTAGGACTGTGGTATTAACTACCAGTGGTTAAGGGTAGGACTATGGTATTAACTACCAGTGGTTAAGGGTAGGACTATGGTATTAACTACCAGTGGTTAAGGGTAGGACTATGGTATTAACTACCAGTGGTTAAGGGTAGGACTATGTTATTAACTACCAGTGGTTAAGGGTAGGACTATGATATTAACTACCAGTGGTTAAGGGTAGGACTATGTTATTAACTACCAGTGGTTAAGGGTAGGACTATGGTATTAACTACCAGTGGCTAAGGGTAGGACTATGGTATTAACTACCAGTGGTTAAGACTATGGTATTAACTACCAGTGGTTAAGGGTAGGACTATGGTATTAACTACCAGTGGTTAAGGGTAGCACTATGGAATTAACTACCAGTGGTTAAGACTATGGTATTAAATACCAGTGGTTAAGCGTAGGACTATGGTATTAACTACCAGTGGTTAAGGGTAGGACTGTGGTATTAACTACCAGTGGTTAAGGGTAGGACTATGGTATTAACTACCAGTGGTTAACGGTAGGACTATGGTATTAACTACCAGTGGCTAAGACTATGTTATTAACTACCAGTGGTTAAGGGTAGGACTATGGTATTAACTACCAGTGGTTAAGGGTAGGACTATGGTATTAACTACCAGTGGTTAAGGGTAGGACTATGATATTATCTACCAGTGGTTAAGACTATGGTATTAACTACCAGTGGTTAAGGGTAGGACTATGGTATTAACTACCAGTGGTTAAGACTATGGTATTAACTACCAGTGGTTAAGGGTAGGACTATGATATTATCTACCAGTGGTTAAGACTATGGTATTAACTACCAGTGGTTAAGGGTAGAACTATGGTATTAACTACCAGTGGTTAAGGGTAGGACTGTGATATTAACTACCAGTGGTTAAGGGTAGAACTATGGTATTAACTACCAGTGGTTAAGGGTAGGACTATGATATTAACTACCAGTGGTTAAGGGTAGAACTATGGTATTAACTACCAGTGGTTAAGACTATGTTATTAACTACCAGTGTTTAAGGGTAGGACTATGGTATTAACTACCAGTGGTTAAGACTATGGTATTAACTACCAGTGGTTAAGACTATGGTATTAACTACCAGTGGTTAAGACTATGTTATTAACTACCAGTGGTTAAGGGTAGGACTATGGTATTAACTACCAGTGGTTAAGACTATGGTATTAACTACCAGTGGTTAAGGGTAGGACTATGATATTAACTACCAGTGGTTAAGGGTATAACTATGGTATTAACTACCAGTGGTTAAGACTATGTTATTAACTACCAGTGGTTAAGGGTAGGACTATGGTATTAACTACCAGTGGTTAAGACTATGGTATTAACTACCAGTGGTTAAGACTATGTTATTAACTACCAGTGGTTAAGGGTAGGACTATGGTATTAACTACCAGTGGTTAAGACTATGGTATTAACTACCAGTGGTTAATGGTAGGACTATGGTATTAACTACCAGTGGTTAAGACTATGGTATTAACTACCAGTGGTTAAGGGTAGGACTATGGTATTAACTACCAGTGGTTAAGACTATGGTATTAACTACCAGCGGTTAAGGGTAGGACTATGGTATTAACTACCAGTGGTTAAGGGTAGGACTATGGTATTAACTACCAGTGGTTAAGGGTAGGACTATGGTATTATCTACCAGTGGTTAAGGGTAGGACTATGGTATTAACTACCAGTGGTTAAGACTATGGTATTAACTACCAGTGGTTAAGGGTAGGACTATGGTATTATCTACCAGTGGTTAAGGGTAGGACTATGGTATTAACTACCAGTGGTTAAGGGTAGGACTATGGTATTAACTACCAGTGGTTAAGACTATGGTATTAACTACCAGTGGTTAAGACTATGTTATTAACTACCAGTGGTTAAGGGTAGGACTATGGTATTAACTACCAGTGGTTAAGGGTAGGACTATGGTATTAACTACCAGTGGTTAAGACTATGGTATTAACTACCCGTGGTTAAGGGTAGGACTATGGCATTAACTACCAGTGGTTAAGGGTAGGACTATGGAATTAACTACCAGTGGTTAAGACTATGGTATTAACTACCAGTGGTTAAGGGTAGGACTATGGTATTAACTACCAGTGGTTAAGGGTAGGACTATGGTATTAACTACCAGTGGTTAAGGGTAGGACTATGGTATTAACTACCAGTGGTTAAGGGTAGGACTATGGTATTAACTACCAGTGGTTAAGACTATGGTATTAACTACCAGCGGTTAAGGGTAGGACTATGGTATTAACTACCAGTGGTTAAGGGTAGGACTATGGTATTAACTACCAGTGGTTAAGGGTAGGACTATGGTATTATCTACCAGTGGTTAAGGGTAGGACTATGGTATTAACTACCAGTGGTTAAGACTATGGTATTAACTACCAGTGGTTAAGGGTAGGACTATGGTATTATCTACCAGTGGTTAAGGGTAGGACTATGGTATTAACTACCAGTGGTTAAGGGTAGGACTATGGTATTAACTACCAGTGGTTAAGACTATGGTATTAACTACCAGTGGTTAAGACTATGTTATTAACTACCAGTGGTTAAGGGTAGGACTATGGTATTAACTACCAGTGGTTAAGGGTAGGACTATGGTATTAACTACCAGTGGTTAAGACTATGGTATTAACTACCAGTGGTTAAGGGTAGGACTATGGTATTAACTACCAGTGGTTAAGGGTAGGACTATGGTATTAACTACCAGTGGTTAAGACTATGGTATTAACTACCAGCGGTTAAGGGTAGGACTATGGTATTAACTACCAGTGGTTAAGACTATGGTATTAAC
Organism: Salvelinus fontinalis; assembly: GCF_029448725.1. Taxonomy (NCBI): domain Eukaryota; kingdom Metazoa; phylum Chordata; class Actinopteri; order Salmoniformes; family Salmonidae; genus Salvelinus; species Salvelinus fontinalis. Next base: position 56,676 of record NW_026600757.1, on the reverse strand, counting down.
TACCAGTTGTTAAGGGTAGGCTATGGTATTAACTACCAGTGGTTAAGGGTAGGACTTTGGTATCAACTACCAGTGGTTAAGGGTAGGACTATGGTATTATCTACCAGTGGTTAAGGGTAGGACTATGGTATTAACTACCAGTGGTTAAGACTATGGTATTAACTACCAGTGGTTAAAGGTAGGACTATGGTATTATCTACCAGTGGTTAAGGGTAGGACTATGGTATTAACTACCAGTGGTTAAGGGTAGGAATATGGTATTAACTCCCAGTGGTTAAGACTATGGTATTAACTACCAGTGGCTAAGACTATGTTATTAACTACCAGTGGTTAAGGGTAGGACTATGGTATTAACTACCAGTGGTTAAGGGTAGGACTATGGTATTAACTACCAGTGGTTAAGACTATGGTATTAACTACCAGTGGTTAAGGGTAGGACTATGGTATTAACTACCAGTGGTTAAGGGTAGGACTATGGAATTAACTACCAGTGGTTAAGACTATGGTTTTAACTACCAGTGGTTAAGGGTAGGACTATGGTATTAACTACCAGTGGTTAAGGGTAGGACTGTGGTATTAACTACCAGTGGTTAAGGGTAGGACTATGGTATTAACTACCAGTGGTTAAGGGTAGGACTATGGTATTAACTACCAGTGGTTAAGGGTAGGACTATGGTATTAACTACCAGTGGTTAAGGGTAGGACTATGTTATTAACTACCAGTGGTTAAGGGTAGGACTATGATATTAACTACCAGTGGTTAAGGGTAGGACTATGTTATTAACTACCAGTGGTTAAGGGTAGGACTATGGTATTAACTACCAGTGGCTAAGGGTAGGACTATGGTATTAACTACCAGTGGTTAAGACTATGGTATTAACTACCAGTGGTTAAGGGTAGGACTATGGTATTAACTACCAGTGGTTAAGGGTAGCACTATGGAATTAACTACCAGTGGTTAAGACTATGGTATTAACTACCAGTGGTTAAGCGTAGGACTATGGTATTAACTACCAGTGGTTAAGGGTAGGACTGTGGTATTAACTACCAGTGGTTAAGGGTAGGACTATGGTATTAACTACCAGTGGTTAAGGGTAGGACTATGGTATTAACTACCAGTGGTTAAGGGTAGGACATGGTATTAACTACCAGTGGTTAAGGGTAGGACTATGGTATTAACTACCAGTGGTTAAGGGTAGGACTATGATATTAACTACCAGTGGTTAAGGGTAGGACTATGTTATTAACTACCAGTGGTTAACGGTAGGACTATGGTATTAACTACCAGTGGCTAAGACTATGTTATTAACTACCAGTGGTTAAGGGTAGGACTATGGTATTAACTACCAGTGGTTAAGGGTAGGACTATGGTATTAACTACCAGTGGTTAAGGGTAGGACTATGATATTATCTACCAGTGGTTAAGACTATGGTATTAACTACCAGTGGTTAAGGGTAGGACTATGGTATTAACTACCAGTGGTTAAGACTATGGTATTAACTACCAGTGGTTAAGGGTAGGACTATGATATTATCTACCAGTGGTTAAGACTATGGTATTAACTACCAGTGGTTAAGGGTAGAACTATGGTATTAACTACCAGTGGTTAAGGGTAGGACTATGATATTAACTACCAGTGGTTAAGGGTAGAACTATGGTATTAACTACCAGTGGTTAAGACTATGTTATTAACTACCAGTGTTTAAGGGTAGGACTATGGTATTAACTACCAGTGGTTAAGACTATGGTATTAACTACCAGTGGTTAAGACTATGGTATTAACTACCAGTGGTTAAGACTATGTTATTAACTACCAGTGGTTAAGGGTAGGACTATGGTATTAACTACCAGTGGTTAAGACTATGGTATTAACTACCAGTGGTTAAGGGTAGGACTATGATATTAACTACCAGTGGTTAAGGGTATAACTATGGTATTAACTACCAGTGGTTAAGACTATGTTATTAACTACCAGTGGTTAAGGGTAGGACTATGGTATTAACTACCAGTGGTTAAGACTATGGTATTAACTACCAGTGGTTAAGACTATGTTATTAACTACCAGTGGTTAAGGGTAGGACTATGGTATTAACTACCAGTGGTTAAGACTATGGTATTAACTACCAGTGGTTAATGGTAGGACTATGGTATTAACTACCAGTGGTTAAGACTATGTTATTAACTACCAGTGGTTAAGGGTAGGACTATGGTATTAACTACCAGTGGTTAAGGGTAGGACTATGGTATTAACTACCAGTGGTTAAGACTATGGTATTAACTACCAGTGGTTAAGGGTAGGACTATGGTATTAACTACCAGTGGTTAAGGGTAGGACTATGGAATTAACTACCAGTGGTTAAGACTATGGTTTTAACTACCAGTGGTTAAGGGTAGGACTATGGTATTAACTACCAGTGGTTAAGGGTAGGACTGTGGTATTAACTACCAGTGGTTAAGGGTAGGACTATGGTATTAACTACCAGTGGTTAAGGGTAGGACTATGGTATTAACTACCAGTGGTTAAGGGTAGGACTATGGTATTAACTACCAGTGGTTAAGGGTAGGACTATGTTATTAACTACCAGTGGTTAAGGGTAGGACTATGATATTAACTACCAGTGGTTAAGGGTAGGACTATGTTATTAACTACCAGTGGTTAAGGGTAGGACTATGGTATTAACTACCAGTGGCTAAGGGTAGGACTATGGTATTAACTACCAGTGGTTAAGACTATGGTATTAACTACCAGTGGTTAAGGGTAGGACTATGGTATTAACTACCAGTGGTTAAGGGTAGCACTATGGAATTAACTACCAGTGGTTAAGACTATGGTATTAACTACCAGTGGTTAAGCGTAGGACTATGGTATTAACTACCAGTGGTTAAGGGTAGGACTGTGGTATTAACTACCAGTGGTTAAGGGTAGGACTATGGTATTAACTACCAGTGGTTAAGGGTAGGACTATGGTATTAACTACCAGTGGTTAAGGGTAGGACATGGTATTAACTACCAGTGGTTAAGGGTAGGACTATGGTATTAACTACCAGTGGTTAAGGGTAGGACTATGATATTAACTACCAGTGGTTAAGGGTAGGACTATGTTATTAACTACCAGTGGTTAACGGTAGGACTATGGTATTAACTACCAGTGGCTAAGGGTAGGACTATGGTATTAACTACCAGTGGTTAAGACTATGGTATTAACTACCAGTGGTTAAGGGTAGGACTATGGTATTAACTACCAGTGGTTAAGGGTAGCACTATGGAATTAACTACCAGTGGTTAAGACTATGGTATTAAATACCAGTGGTTAAGCGTAGGACTATGGTATTAACTACCAGTGGTTAAGGGTAGGACTGTGGTATTAACTACCAGTGGTTAAGGGTAGGACTATGGTATTAACTACCAGTGGTTAACGGTAGGACTATGGTATTAACTACCAGTGGCTAAGACTATGTTATTAACTACCAGTGGTTAAGGGTAGGACTATGGTATTAACTACCAGTGGTTAAGGGTAGGACTATGGTATTAACTACCAGTGGTTAAGGGTAGGACTATGATATTATCTACCAGTGGTTAAGACTATGGTATTAACTACCAGTGGTTAAGGGTAGGACTATGGTATTAACTACCAGTGGTTAAGACTATGGTATTAACTACCAGTGGTTAAGGGTAGGACTATGATATTATCTACCAGTGGTTAAGACTATGGTATTAACTACCAGTGGTTAAGGGTAGAACTATGGTATTAACTACCAGTGGTTAAGGGTAGGACTATGATATTAACTACCAGTGGTTAAGGGTAGAACTATGGTATTAACTACCAGTGGTTAAGGGTAGGACTATGATATTAACTACCAGTGGTTAAGGGTAGAACTATGGTATTAACTACCAGTGGTTAAGACTATGTTATTAACTACCAGTGTTTAAGGGTAGGACTATGGTATTAACTACCAGTGGTTAAGACTATGGTATTAACTACCAGTGGTTAAGACTATGGTATTAACTACCAGTGGTTAAGACTATGTTATTAACTACCAGTGGTTAAGGGTAGGACTATGGTATTAACTACCAGTGGTTAAGACTATGGTATTAACTACCAGTGGTTAAGGGTAGGACTATGATATTAACTACCAGTGGTTAAGGGTATAACTATGGTATTAACTACCAGTGGTTAAGACTATGTTATTAACTACCAGTGGTTAAGGGTAGGACTATGGTATTAACTACCAGTGGTTAAGACTATGGTATTAACTACCAGTGGTTAAGACTATGTTATTAACTACCAGTGGTTAAGGGTAGGACTATGGTATTAACTACCAGTGGTTAAGACTATGGTATTAACTACCAGTGGTTAATGGTAGGACTATGGTATTAACTACCAGTGGTTAAGACTATGGTATTAACTACCAGTGGTTAAGGGTAGGACTATGGTATTAACTACCAGTGGTTAAGACTATGGTATTAACTACCAGCGGTTAAGGGTAGGACTATGGTATTAACTACCAGTGGTTAAGGGTAGGACTATGGTATTAACTACCAGTGGTTAAGGGTAGGACTATGGTATTATCTACCAGTGGTTAAGGGTAGGACTATGGTATTAACTACCAGTGGTTAAGACTATGGTATTAACTACCAGTGGTTAAGGGTAGGACTATGGTATTATCTACCAGTGGTTAAGGGTAGGACTATGGTATTAACTACCAGTGGTTAAGGGTAGGACTATGGTATTAACTACCAGTGGTTAAGACTATGGTATTAACTACCAGTGGTTAAGACTATGTTATTAACTACCAGTGGTTAAGGGTAGGACTATGGTATTAACTACCAGTGGTTAAGGGTAGGACTATGGTATTAACTACCAGTGGTTAAGACTATGGTATTAACTACCCGTGGTTAAGGGTAGGACTATGGCATTAACTACCAGTGGTTAAGGGTAGGACTATGGAATTAACTACCAGTGGTTAAGACTATGGTATTAACTACCAGTGGTTAAGGGTAGGACTATGGTATTAACTACCAGTGGTTAAGGGTAGGACTATGGTATTAACTACCAGTGGTTAAGGGTAGGACTATGGTATTAACTACCAGTGGTTAAGGGTAGGACTATGGTATTAACTACCAGTGGTTAAGACTATGGTATTAACTACCAGCGGTTAAGGGTAGGACTATGGTATTAACTACCAGTGGTTAAGGGTAGGACTATGGTATTAACTACCAGTGGTTAAGGGTAGGACTATGGTATTATCTACCAGTGGTTAAGGGTAGGACTATGGTATTAACTACCAGTGGTTAAGACTATGGTATTAACTACCAGTGGTTAAGGGTAGGACTATGGTATTATCTACCAGTGGTTAAGGGTAGGACTATGGTATTAACTACCAGTGGTTAAGGGTAGGACTATGGTATTAACTACCAGTGGTTAAGACTATGGTATTAACTACCAGTGGTTAAGACTATGTTATTAACTACCAGTGGTTAAGGGTAGGACTATGGTATTAACTACCAGTGGTTAAGGGTAGGACTATGGTATTAACTACCAGTGGTTAAGACTATGGTATTAACTACCAGTGGTTAAGGGTAGGACTATGGTATTAACTACCAGTGGTTAAGGGTAGGACTATGGTATTAACTACCAGTGGTTAAGACTATGGTATTAACTACCAGCGGTTAAGGGTAGGACTATGGTATTAACTACCAGTGGTTAAGACTATGGTATTAACTACCAGTTGTTAAGGGTAGGCTATGGTATTAACTACCAGTGGTTAAGGGTAGGACTTTGGTATCAACTACCAGTGGTTAAGGGTAGGACTATGGTATTATCTACCAGTGGTTAAGGGTAGGACTATGGTATTAACTACCAGTGGTTAAGACTATGGTATTAACTACCAGTGGTTAAAGGTAGGACTATGGTATTATCTACCAGTGGTTAAGGGTAGGACTATGGTATTAACTACCAGTGGTTAAGGGTAGGAATATGGTATTAACTCCCAGTGGTTAAGACTATGGTATTAACTACCAGTGGCTAAGACTATGTTATTAACTACCAGTGGTTAAGGGTAGGACTATGGTATTAACTACCAGTGGTTAAGGGTAGGACTATGGTATTAACTACCAGTGGTTAAGACTATGGTATTAACTACCAGTGGTTAAGGGTAGGACTATGGTATTAACTACCAGTGGTTAAGGGTAGGACTATGGTATTAACTACCAGTGGTTAAGACTATGGTATTAACTACCAGCGGTTAAGGGTAGGACTATGGTATTAACTACCAGTGGTTAAGACTATGGTATTAACTACCAGTTGTTAAGGGTAGGCTATGGTATTAACTACCAGTGGTTAAGGGTAGGACTTTGGTATCAACTACCAGTGGTTAAGGGTAGGACTATGGTATTATCTACCAGTGGTTAAGGGTAGGACTATGGTATTAACTACCAGTGGTTAAGACTATGGTATTAACTACCAGTGGTTAAAGGTAGGACTATGGTATTATCTACCAGTGGTTAAGGGTAGGACTATGGTATTAACTACCAGTGGTTAAGGGTAGGAATATGGTATTAACTCCCAGTGGTTAAGACTATGGTATTAACTACCAGTGGCTAAGACTATGTTATTAACTACCAGTGGTTAAGGGTAGGACTATGGTATTAACTACCAGTGGTTAAGGGTAGGACTATGGTATTAACTACCAGTGGTTAAGACTATGGTATTAACTACCAGTGGTTAAGGGTAGGACTATGGTATTAACTACCAGTGGTTAAGGGTAGGACATGGTATTAACTACCAGTGGTTAAGGGTAGGACTATGGTATTAACTACCAGTGGTTAAGGGTAGGACTATGATATTAACTACCAGTGGTTAAGGGTAGGACTATGTTATTAACTACCAGTGGTTAACGGTAGGACTATGGTATTAACTACCAGTGGCTAAGGGTAGGACTATGGTATTAACTACCAGTGGTTAAGACTATGGTATTAACTACCAGTGGTTAAGGGTAGGACTATGGTATTAACTACCAGTGGTTAAGGGTAGCACTATGGAATTAACTACCAGTGGTTAAGACTATGGTATTAAATACCAGTGGTTAAGCGTAGGACTATGGTATTAACTACCAGTGGTTAAGGGTAGGACTGTGGTATTAACTACCAGTGGTTAAGGGTAGGACTATGGTATTAACTACCAGTGGTTAACGGTAGGACTATGGTATTAACTACCAGTGGCTAAGACTATGTTATTAACTACCAGTGGTTAAGGGTAGGACTATGGTATTAACTACCAGTGGTTAAGGGTAGGACTATGGTATTAACTACCAGTGGTTAAGGGTAGGACTATGATATTATCTACCAGTGGTTAAGACTATGGTATTAACTACCAGTGGTTAAGGGTAGGACTATGGTATTAACTACCAGTGGTTAAGACTATGGTATTAACTACCAGTGGTTAAGGGTAGGACTATGATATTATCTACCAGTGGTTAAGACTATGGTATTAACTACCAGTGGTTAAGGGTAGAACTATGGTATTAACTACCAGTGGTTAAGGGTAGGACTATGATATTAACTACCAGTGGTTAAGGGTAGAACTATGGTATTAACTACCAGTGGTTAAGGGTAGGACTATGATATTAACTACCAGTGGTTAAGGGTAGAACTATGGTATTAACTACCAGTGGTTAAGACTATGTTATTAACTACCAGTGTTTAAGGGTAGGACTATGGTATTAACTACCAGTGGTTAAGACTATGGTATTAACTACCAGTGGTTAAGACTATGGTATTAACTACCAGTGGTTAAGACTATGTTATTAACTACCAGTGGTTAAGGGTAGGACTATGGTATTAACTACCAGTGGTTAAGACTATGGTATTAACTACCAGTGGTTAAGGGTAGGACTATGATATTAACTACCAGTGGTTAAGGGTATAACTATGGTATTAACTACCAGTGGTTAAGACTATGTTATTAACTACCAGTGGTTAAGGGTAGGACTATGGTATTAACTACCAGTGGTTAAGACTATGGTATTAACTACCAGTGGTTAAGACTATGTTATTAACTACCAGTGGTTAAGGGTAGGACTATGGTATTAACTACCAGTGGTTAAGACTATGGTATTAACTACCAGTGGTTAATGGTAGGACTATGGTATTAACTACCAGTGGTTAAGACTATGGTATTAACTACCAGTGGTTAAGGGTAGGACTATGGTATTAACTACCAGTGGTTAAGACTATGGTATTAACTACCAGCGGTTAAGGGTAGGACTATGGTATTAACTACCAGTGGTTAAGGGTAGGACTATGGTATTAACTACCAGTGGTTAAGGGTAGGACTATGGTATTATCTACCAGTGGTTAAGGGTAGGACTATGGTATTAACTACCAGTGGTTAAGACTATGGTATTAACTACCAGTGGTTAAGGGTAGGACTATGGTATTATCTACCAGTGGTTAAGGGTAGGACTATGGTATTAACTACCAGTGGTTAAGGGTAGGACTATGGTATTAACTACCAGTGGTTAAGACTATGGTATTAACTACCAGTGGTTAAGACTATGTTATTAACTACCAGTGGTTAAGGGTAGGACTATGGTATTAACTACCAGTGGTTAAGGGTAGGACTATGGTATTAACTACCAGTGGTTAAGACTATGGTATTAACTACCCGTGGTTAAGGGTAGGACTATGGCATTAACTACCAGTGGTTAAGGGTAGGACTATGGAATTAACTACCAGTGGTTAAGACTATGGTATTAACTACCAGTGGTTAAGGGTAGGACTATGGTATTAACTACCAGTGGTTAAGGGTAGGACTATGGTATTAACTACCAGTGGTTAAGGGTAGGACTATGGTATTAACTACCAGTGGTTAAGGGTAGGACTATGGTATTAACTACCAGTGGTTAAGACTATGGTATTAACTACCAGCGGTTAAGGGTAGGACTATGGTATTAACTACCAGTGGTTAAGGGTAGGACTATGGTATTAACTACCAGTGGTTAAGGGTAGGACTATGGTATTATCTACCAGTGGTTAAGGGTAGGACTATGGTATTAACTACCAGTGGTTAAGACTATGGTATTAACTACCAGTGGTTAAGGGTAGGACTATGGTATTATCTACCAGTGGTTAAGGGTAGGACTATGGTATTAACTACCAGTGGTTAAGGGTAGGACTATGGTATTAACTACCAGTGGTTAAGACTATGGTATTAACTACCAGTGGTTAAGACTATGTTATTAACTACCAGTGGTTAAGGGTAGGACTATGGTATTAACTACCAGTGGTTAAGGGTAGGACTATGGTATTAACTACCAGTGGTTAAGACTATGGTATTAACTACCAGTGGTTAAGGGTAGGACTATGGTATTAACTACCAGTGGTTAAGGGTAGGACTATGGTATTAACTACCAGTGGTTAAGACTATGGTATTAACTACCAGCGGTTAAGGGTAGGACTATGGTATTAACTACCAGTGGTTAAGACTATGGTATTAACTACCAGTTGTTAAGGGTAGGCTATGGTATTAACTACCAGTGGTTAAGGGTAGGACTTTGGTATCAACTACCAGTGGTTAAGGGTAGGACTATGGTATTATCTACCAGTGGTTAAGGGTAGGACTATGGTATTAACTACCAGTGGTTAAGACTATGGTATTAACTACCAGTGGTTAAAGGTAGGACTATGGTATTATCTACCAGTGGTTAAGGGTAGGACTATGGTATTAACTACCAGTGGTTAAGGGTAGGAATATGGTATTAACTCCCAGTGGTTAAGACTATGGTATTAACTACCAGTGGCTAAGACTATGTTATTAACTACCAGTGGTTAAGGGTAGGACTATGGTATTAACTACCAGTGGTTAAGGGTAGGACTATGGTATTAACTACCAGTGGTTAAGACTATGGTATTAACTACCAGTGGTTAAGGGTAGGACTATGGTATTAACTACCAGTGGTTAAGGGTAGGACTATGGAATTAACTACCAGTGGTTAAGACTATGGTTTTAACTACCAGTGGTTAAGGGTAGGACTATGGTATTAACTACCAGTGGTTAAGGGTAGGACTGTGGTATTAACTACCAGTGGTTAAGGGTAGGACTATGGTATTAACTACCAGTGGTTAAGGGTAGGACTATGGTATTAACTACCAGTGGTTAAGGGTAGGACTATGGTATTAACTACCAGTGGTTAAGGGTAGGACTATGTTATTAACTACCAGTGGTTAAGGGTAGGACTATGATATTAACTACCAGTGGTTAAGGGTAGGACTATGTTATTAACTACCAGTGGTTAAGGGTAGGACTATGGTATTAACTACCAGTGGCTAAGGGTAGGACTATGGTATTAACTACCAGTGGTTAAGACTATGGTATTAACTACCAGTGGTTAAGGGTAGGACTATGGTATTAACTACCAGTGGTTAAGGGTAGCACTATGGAATTAACTACCAGTGGTTAAGACTATGGTATTAACTACCAGTGGTTAAGCGTAGGACTATGGTATTAACTACCAGTGGTTAAGGGTAGGACTGTGGTATTAACTACCAGTGGTTAAGGGTAGGACTATGGTATTAACTACCAGTGGTTAAGGGTAGGACTATGGTATTAACTACCAGTGGTTAAGGGTAGGACATGGTATTAACTACCAGTGGTTAAGGGTAGGACTATGGTATTAACTACCAGTGGTTAAGGGTAGGACTATGATATTAACTACCAGTGGTTAAGGGTAGGACTATGTTATTAACTACCAGTGGTTAACGGTAGGACTATGGTATTAACTACCAGTGGCTAAGACTATGTTATTAACTACCAGTGGTTAAGGGTAGGACTATGGTATTAACTACCAGTGGTTAAGGGTAGGACTATGGTATTAACTACCAGTGGTTAAGGGTAGGACTATGATATTATCTACCAGTGGTTAAGACTATGGTATTAACTACCAGTGGTTAAGGGTAGGACTATGGTATTAACTACCAGTGGTTAAGACTATGGTATTAACTACCAGTGGTTAAGGGTAGGACTATGATATTATCTACCAGTGGTTAAGACTATGGTATTAACTACCAGTGGTTAAGGGTAGAACTATGGTATTAACTACCAGTGGTTAAGGGTAGGACTATGATATTAACTACCAGTGGTTAAGGGTAGAACTATGGTATTAACTACCAGTGGTTAAGACTATGTTATTAACTACCAGTGTTTAAGGGTAGGACTATGGTATTAACTACCAGTGGTTAAGACTATGGTATTAACTACCAGTGGTTAAGACTATGGTATTAACTACCAGTGGTTAAGACTATGTTATTAACTACCAGTGGTTAAGGGTAGGACTATGGTATTAACTACCAGTGGTTAAGACTATGGTATTAACTACCAGTGGTTAAGGGTAGGACTATGATATTAACTACCAGTGGTTAAGGGTATAACTATGGTATTAACTACCAGTGGTTAAGACTATGTTATTAACTACCAGTGCTTAAGGGTAGGACTATGGTATTAACTACCAGTGGTTAAGACTATGGTATTAACTACCAGTGGTTAAGACTATGTTATTAACTACCAGTGGTTAAGGGTAGGACTATGGTATTAACTACCAGTGGTTAAGACTATGGTATTAACTACCAGTGGTTAATGGTAGGACTATGGTATTAACTACCAGTGGTTAAGACTATGTTATTAACTACCAGTGGTTAAGGGTAGGACTATGGTATTAACTACCAGTGGTTAAGGGTAGGACTATGGTATTAACTACCAGTGGTTAAGACTATGGTATTAACTACCAGTGGTTAAGGGTAGGACTATGGTATTAACTACCAGTGGTTAAGGGTAGGACTATGGAATTAACTACCAGTGGTTAAGACTATGGTTTTAACTACCAGTGGTTAAGGGTAGGACTATGGTATTAACTACCAGTGGTTAAGGGTAGGACTGTGGTATTAACTACCAGTGGTTAAGGGTAGGACTATGGTATTAACTACCAGTGGTTAAGGGTAGGACTATGGTATTAACTACCAGTGGTTAAGGGTAGGACTATGGTATTAACTACCAGTGGTTAAGGGTAGGACTATGTTATTAACTACCAGTGGTTAAGGGTAGGACTATGATATTAACTACCAGTGGTTAAGGGTAGGACTATGTTATTAACTACCAGTGGTTAAGGGTAGGACTATGGTATTAACTACCAGTGGCTAAGGGTAGGACTATGGTATTAACTACCAGTGGTTAAGACTATGGTATTAACTACCAGTGGTTAAGGGTAGGACTATGGTATTAACTACCAGTGGTTAAGGGTAGCACTATGGAATTAACTACCAGTGGTTAAGACTATGGTATTAACTACCAGTGGTTAAGCGTAGGACTATGGTATTAACTACCAGTGGTTAAGGGTAGGACTGTGGTATTAACTACCAGTGGTTAAGGGTAGGACTATGGTATTAACTACCAGTGGTTAAGGGTAGGACTATGGTATTAACTACCAGTGGTTAAGGGTAGGACATGGTATTAACTACCAGTGGTTAAGGGTAGGACTATGGTATTAACTACCAGTGGTTAAGGGTAGGACTATGATATTAACTACCAGTGGTTAAGGGTAGGACTATGTTATTAACTACCAGTGGTTAACGGTAGGACTATGGTATTAACTACCAGTGGCTAAGACTATGTTATTAACTACCAGTGGTTAAGGGTAGGACTATGGTATTAACTACCAGTGGTTAAGGGTAGGACTATGGTATTAACTACCAGTGGTTAAGGGTAGGACTGTGATATTATCTACCAGTGGTTAAGACTATGGTATTAACTACCAGTGGTTAAGGGTAGGACTATGGTATTAACTACCAGTGGTTAAGACTATGGTATTAACTACCAGTGGTTAAGGGTAGGACTATGATATTATCTACCAGTGGTTAAGACTATGGTATTAACTACCAGTGGTTAAGGGTAGAACTATGGTATTAACTACCAGTGGTTAAGGGTAGGACTATGATATTAACTACCAGTGGTTAAGGGTAGAACTATGGTATTAACTACCAGTGGTTAAGACTATGTTATTAACTACCAGTGTTTAAGGGTAGGACTATGGTATTAACTACCAGTGGTTAAGACTATGGTATTAACTACCAGTGGTTAAGACTATGGTATTAACTACCAGTGGTTAAGACTATGTTATTAACTACCAGTGGTTAAGGGTAGGACTATGGTATTAACTACCAGTGGTTAAGACTATGGTATTAACTACCAGTGGTTAAGGGTAGGACTATGATATTAACTACCAGTGGTTAAGGGTATAACTATGGTATTAACTACCAGTGGTTAAGACTATGTTATTAACTACCAGTGGTTAAGGGTAGGACTATGGTATTAACTACCAGTGGTTAAGACTATGGTATTAACTACCAGTGGTTAAGACTATGTTATTAACTACCAGTGGTTAAGGGTAGGACTATGGTATTAACTACCAGTGGTTAAGACTATGGTATTAACTACCAGTGGTTAATGGTAGGACTATGGTATTAACTACCAGTGGTTAAGACTATGGTATTAACTACCAGTGGTTAAGGGTAGGACTATGGTATTAACTACCAGTGGTTAAGACTATGGTATTAACTACCAGCGGTTAAGGGTAGGACTATGGTATTAACTACCAGTGGTTAAGGGTAGGACTATGGTATTAACTACCAGTGGTTAAGGGTAGGACTATGGTATTATCTACCAGTGGTTAAGGGTAGGACTATGGTATTAACTACCAGTGGTTAAGACTATGGTATTAACTACCAGTGGTTAAGGGTAGGACTATGGTATTATCTACCAGTGGTTAAGGGTAGGACTATGGTATTAACTACCAGTGGTTAAGGGTAGGACTATGGTATTAACTACCAGTGGTTAAGACTATGGTATTAACTACCAGTGGTTAAGACTATGTTATTAACTACCAGTGGTTAAGGGTAGGACTATGGTATTAACTACCAGTGGTTAAGGGTAGGACTATGGTATTAACTACCAGTGGTTAAGACTATGGTATTAACTACCCGTGGTTAAGGGTAGGACTATGGCATTAACTACCAGTGGTTAAGGGTAGGACTATGGAATTAACTACCAGTGGTTAAGACTATGGTATTAACTACCAGTGGTTAAGGGTAGGACTATGGTATTAACTACCAGTGGTTAAGGGTAGGACTATGGTATTAACTACCAGTGGTTAAGGGTAGGACTATGGTATTAACTACCAGTGGTTAAGGGTAGGACTATGGTATTAACTACCAGTGGTTAAGACTATGGTATTAACTACCAGTGGTTAAGGGTAGGACTATGGTATTAACTACCAGTGGTTAAGGGTAGGATTATGGTATTAACTACCAGTGGTTAAGGGTAGGACTATGGTATTAACTACCAGTGGTTATGGGTAGGACTATGGTATTAACTACCAGTGGTTAATGGTAGGACTATGGTATTAACTACCAGTGGTTAATGGTAGGACTATGGTATTAACTACCAGTGGTTAAGGGAAGGACTATGGTATTAACTACCAGCGGTTAAGGGAAGGACTATGGTATTAACTACCAGTGGTTAAGGGTAGGACTATGGTATTAACTACCAGTGGTTAAGGGAAGGACTATGATATTAACTACCAGTGGTTAAGGGTAGGACTATGGTATTAACTACCAGTGGTTAAGACTATGGTATTAACTACCAGTGGTTAAGACTATGGTATTAACTACCAGTGGTTAAGGGTAGGACTATGGTATTAACTACCAGTGGTTAAGACTATGGTATTAACTACCAGTGGTTAATGGTATGACTATGATATTAACTACCAGTGGTTAAGGGTAGGACTATGGTATTAACTACTAGTGGTTAAGACTATGGTATTAACTACCAGTGGTTAAGGGTAGGCCTATGGTATTAACTACCAGTGGTTAAGGGTAGGACTATGGTATTAACTACCAGTGGTTAAGACCATGGTATTAACTACCAGTGGTTAAGACTATGGTATTAACTTCCAGTGGTTAAGGGTAGGACTATGGTATTAACTACCAGTGGTTAAGGGTAGGACTATGGAATTAACTACCAGTGGTTAAGGTTAGGACTATGGTATTAACTACCAGTGGTTAAGGGTAGGACTATGTTATTAACTACCAGTGGTTAAGGGTAGGACTATGGTATTAACTACCAGTGGTTAAGGGTAGGACTATGGTATTAACTACCAGTGGTTAAGGGTAGGACTATGATATTAACTACCAGTGGTTAAGACTATGGTATTAACTACCAGTGGTTAAGACTATGTTATTAACTACCAGTGGTTAAGACTATGTTATTAACTACCAGTGGTTAAGGGTAGGACTATGGTATTAACTACCAGTGGTTAAGGGTAGGACTATGGTATTAACTACCAGTGGTTAAGAATATGGTATTAACTACCAGTGGTTAAGACTATGGTATTAACTACCAGTGGTTAAGGGTAGGACTATGGTATTAACTACCAGTGGTTAATGGTAGGTCTATGGTATTAACTACCAGTGGTTAAGACTATGGTATTAACTACCAGTGGTTAAGGGTAGGACTATGGTATTATCTAACAGTGGTTAAGGATAGGACTATGTTATTAACTACCAGTGGTTAAGACTATTGTATTAACTACCAGTGGTTAAGGGTAGGACTATGGTATTAACTACCAGTGGTTAAGACTATGGTATTAACTACCAGTGGTTAAGGGTAGGACTATGGTATTATCTACCAGTGGTTAAGGGTAGGACTATGTTATTAACTACCAGTGGTTAAGACTATGGTATTAACTACCAGTGGTTAAGGGTAGGACTATGGTATTAACTACCAGTGGTTAAGACTATGGTATTAACTACCAGTGGTTAAGACTATGTTATTAACTACCAGTGGTTAAGGGTAGGACTATGGTATTAACTACCAGTGGTTAAGGGTAGGACTATGGTATTAACTACCAGTGGTTAAGGGTAGGACTATGGTATTAACTACCAGTGGTTAAGGGTAGGACTATGGTATTATCTACCAGTGGTTAAGGGTAGGACCATGGTATTAACTACCAGTGGTTAAGACTATGGTATTAACTACCAGTGGTTAAGGGTAGGACTATGGTATTATCTACCAGTGGTTAAGGGTAGGACTATGGTATTAACTACCAGTGGTTACGGGTAGGGCTATGGTATTAACTACCAGTGGTTAAGACTATGGTATTAACTACCAGTGGTTAAGACTATGGTATTAACTACCAGTGGTTAAGGGTAGGACTATGGTATTAACTACCAGTGGTTAAGGGTAGGACTATGGTATTAACTACCAGTGGTTAAGGGTAGGACTATGGTATTAACTACCAGTGGTTAAGGGTAGGACTATGATATTATCTACCAGTGGTTAAGACTATGGTATTAACTACAAGTGGTTAAGGGTAGGACTATGGTATTAACTACCAGTGGTTAAGACTATGGTATTAACTACCAGTGGTTAAGGGTAGGACTATGATATTATCTACCAGTGGTTAAGACTATGGTATTAACTACCAGTGGTTAAGGGTAGAACTATGGTATTAACTACCAGTGGTTAAGGGTAGGACTATGATATTAACTACCAGTGGTTAAGGGTAGAACTATGGTATTAACTACCAGTGGTTAAGACTATGTTATTAACTACCAGTGTTTAAGGGTAGGACTATGGTATAAACTACCAGTGGTTAAGACTATGGTATTAACTACCAGTGGTTAAGACTATGTTATTAACTACCAGTGGTTAAGGGTAGGACTATGGTATTAACTACCAGTGGTTAAGACTATGGTATTAACTACCAGTGGTTAAGGGTAGGACTATGATATTAACTACCAGTGGTTAAGGGTATAACTATGGTATTAACTACCAGTGGTTAAGACTATGTTATTAACTACCAGTGGTTAAGGGTAGGACTATGGTATTAACTACCAGTGGTTAAGACTATGGTATTAACTACCAGTGGTTAAGACTATGTTATTAACTACCAGTGGTTAAGGGTAGGACTATGGTATTAACTACCAGTGGTTAAGACTATGGTATTAACTACCAGTGGTTAATGGTAGGACTATGGTATTAACTACCAGTGGTTAAGACTATAGTATTAACTACCAGGTGTTAAGGGTAGGACTATGGTATTAACTACCAGTGGTTAAGAATATGGTATTAACTACCAGCGGTTAAGGGTAGGACTATGGTATTAACTACCAGTGGTTAAGGGTAGGACTATGGTATTAACTACCAGTGGTTAAGGGTAGGACTATGGTATTATCTACCAGTGGTTAAGGGTAGGACTATGGTATTAACTACCAGTGGTTAAGACTATGGTATTAACTACCAGTGGTTAAGGGTAGGACTATGGTATTATCTACCAGTGGTTAAGGGTAGGACTATGGTATTAACTACCAGTGGTTAAGGGTAGGACTATGGTATTAACTACCAGTGGTTAAGACTATGGTATTAACTACCAGTGGTTAAGACTATGTTATTAACTACCAGTGGTTAAGGGTAGGACTATGGTATTAACTACCAGTGGTTAAGGGTAGGACTATGGTATTAACTACCAGTGGTTAAGACTATGGTATTAACTACCCGTGGTTAAGGGTAGGACTATGGCATTAACTACCAGTGGTTAAGGGTAGGACTATGGAATTAACTACCAGTGGTTAAGACTATGGTATTAACTACCAGTGGTTAAGGGTAGGACTATGGTATTAACTACCAGTGGTTAAGGGTAGGACTATGGTATTAACTACCAGTGGTTAAGGGTAGGACTATGGTATTAACTACCAGTGGTTAAGGGTAGGACTATGGTATTAACTACCAGTGGTTAAGGGTAGGACTATGGTATTAACTACCAGTGGTTAAGGGTAGGACTATGGTATTAACTACCAGTGGTTAAGGGTAGGACTATGATATTAACTACCAGTGGTTAAGGGTAGGACTATGTTATTAACTACCAGTGGTTAAGGGTAGGACTATGGTATTAATTACCAGTGGTTAAGGGTAGGACTATGGTATTAACTACCAGTGGTTATGACTATGTTATTAACTACCAGTGGTTAAGGGTAGGACTATGGTATTAACTACCAGTGGCTAAGACTATGTTATTAACTACCAGTGGTTAAGGGTAGGACTATGGTATTAACTACCAGTGTTTAAGGGTAGGACTATGGTATTAACTACCAGTTGTTATGGGTAGGACTATGGTATTAACTACCAGTGGTTAATGGTAGGACTATGGTATTAACTACCAGTGGTTAATGGTAGGACTATGGTATTAACTACCAGTGGTTAAGGGAAGGACTATGGTATTAACTACCAGCGGTTAAGGGAAGGACTATGGTATTAACTACCAGTGGTTAAGGGTAGGACTATGGTATTAACTACCAGTGGTTAAGGGTAGGACTATGGTATTAACTACCAGTGGTTAAGGGTAGGACTATGGTATTAACTACCAGTGGTTAAGGGTAGGACTATGATATTAACTACCAGTGGTTAAGGGTAGGACTATGATATTAACTACCAGTGGTTAAGGGTAGGACTATGGTATTAACTACCAGTGGTTAAGACTATGGTATTAACTACCAGTGGTTAAGACTATGGTATTAACTACCAGTGGTTAAGGGTAGGACTATGGTATTAACTACCAGTGGTTAAGACTATGGTACCAGTGGTTAATGGTATGACTATGATATTAACTACCAGTGGTTAAGGGTAGGACTATGGTATTAACTACTAGTGGTTAAGACTATGGTATTAACTACCAGTGGTTAAGGGTAGGCCTATGGTATTAACTACCAGTGGTTAAGGGTAGGACTTTGGTATTAACTACCAGTGGTTAAGACCATGGTATTAACTACCAGTGGTTAAGACTATGGTATTAACTTCCAGTGGTTAAGGGTAGGACTATGGTATTAACTACCAGTGGTTAAGGGTAGGACTATGGTATTATCTACCAGTGGTTAAGATTAGGACTATGGTATTAACTACCAGTGGTTAAGGGTAGGACTATGTTATTAACTACCAGTGGTTAAGGGTAGGACTATGGTATTAACTACCAGTGGTTAAGGGTAGGACTATGGTATTAACTACCAGTGGTTAAGGGTAGGACTATGATATTAACTACCAGTGGTTAAGACTATGGTATTAACTACCAGTGGTTAAGACTATGTTATTAACTATCAGTGGTTAAGACTATGTTATTAACTACCAGTGGTTAAGGGTAGGACTATGGTATTAACTACCAGTGGTTAAGGGTAGGACTATGGTATTAACTACCAGTGGTTAAGACTATGGTATTAACTACCAGTGGTTAAGACTATGGTATTAACTACCAGTGGTTAAGGGTAGGACTATGGTATTAACTACCAGTGGTTAATGGTAGGACTATGGTATTAACTACCAGTGGTTAAGGGTAGGACTATGATATTAACTACCAGTGGTTAAGGGTAGGACTATGTTATTAACTACCAGTGGTTAAGGGTAGGACTATGGTATTAATTACCAGTGGTTAAGGGTAGGACTATGGTATTAACTACCAGTGGTTAAGACTATGTTATTAACTACCAGTGGTTAAGGGTAGGACTATGGTATTAACTACCAGTGGCTAAGACTATGTTATTAACTACCAGTGGTTAAGGGTAGGACTATGGTATTAACTACCAGTGGTTAAGGGTAGGACTATGGTATTAACTACCAGTTGTTATGGGTAGGACTATGGTATTAACTACCAGTGGTTAATGGTAGGACTATGGTATTAACTACCAGTGGTTAAGGGTAGGACTATGGTATTAACTACCAGTGGTTAAGGGTAGGACTATGGTATTAACTACCAGTGGTTAAGGGTAGGACTATGATATTATCTACCAGTGGTTAAGACTATGGTATTAACTACAAGTGGTTAAGGGTAGGACTATGGTATTAACTACCAGTGGTTAAGACTATGGTATTAACTACCAGTGGTTAAGGGTAGGACTATGATATTATCTACCAGTGGTTAAGACTATGGTATTAACTACCAGTGGTTAAGGGTAGAACTATGGTATTAACTACCAGTGGTTAAGGGTGGGACTATGATATTAACTACCAGTGGTTAAGGGTAGAACTATGGTATTAACTACCAGTGGTTAAGACTATGTTATTAACTACCAGTGTTTAAGGGTAGGACTATGGTATAAACTACCAGTGGTTAAGACTATGGTATTAACTACCAGTGGTTAAGACTATGTTATTAACTACCAGTGGTTAAGGGTAGGACTATGGTATTAACTACCAGTGGTTAAGACTATGGTATTAACTACCAGTGGTTAAGGGTAGGACTATGATATTAACTACCAGTGGTTAAGGGTATAACTATGGTATTAACTACCAGTGGTTAAGACTATGTTATTAACTACCAGTGGTTAAGGGTAGGACTATGGTATTAACTACCAGTGGTTAAGACTATGGTATTAACTACCAGTGGTTAAGACTATGTTATTAACTACCAGTGGTTAAGGGTAGGACTATGGTATTAACTACCAGTGGTTAAGACTATGGTATTAACTACCAGTGGTTAATGGTAGGACTATGGTATTAACTACCAGTGGTTAAGACTATAGTATTAACTACCAGGTGTTAAGGGTAGGACTATGGTATTAACTACCAGTGGTTAAGAATATGGTATTAACTACCAGCGGTTAAGGGTAGGACTATGGTATTAACTACCAGTGGTTAAGGGTAGGACTATGGTATTAACTACCAGTGGTTAAGGGTAGGACTATGGTATTATCTACCAGTGGTTAAGGGTAGGACTATGGTATTAACTACCAGTGGTTAAGACTATGGTATTAACTACCAGTGGTTAAGGGTAGGACTATGGTATTATCTACCAGTGGTTAAGGGTAGGACTATGGTATTAACTACCAGTGGTTAAGGGTAGGACTATGGTATTAACTACCAGTGGTTAAGACTATGGTATTAACTACCAGTGGTTAAGACTATGTTATTAACTACCAGTGGTTAAGGGTAGGACTATGGTATTAACTACCAGTGGTTAAGGGTAGGACTATGGTATTAACTACCAGTGGTTAAGACTATGGTATTAACTACCCGTGGTTAAGGGTAGGACTATGGCATTAACTACCAGTGGTTAAGGGTAGGACTATGGAATTAACTACCAGTGGTTAAGACTATGGTATTAACTACCAGTGGTTAAGGGTAGGACTATGGTATTAACTACCAGTGGTTAAGGGTAGGACTATGGTATTAACTACCAGTGGTTAAGGGTAGGACTATGGTATTAACTACCAGTGGTTAAGGGTAGGACTATGGTATTAACTACCAGTGGTTAAGGGTAGGACTATGGTATTAACTACCAGTGGTTAAGGGTAGGACTATGGTATTAACTACCAGTGGTTAAGGGTAGGACTATGATATTAACTACCAGTGGTTAAGGGTAGGACTATGTTATTAACTACCAGTGGTTAAGGGTAGGACTATGGTATTAATTACCAGTGGTTAAGGGTAGGACTATGGTATTAACTACCAGTGGTTATGACTATGTTATTAACTACCAGTGGTTAAGGGTAGGACTATGGTATTAACTACCAGTGGCTAAGACTATGTTATTAACTACCAGTGGTTAAGGGTAGGACTATGGTATTAACTACCAGTGTTTAAGGGTAGGACTATGGTATTAACTACCAGTTGTTATGGGTAGGACTATGGTATTAACTACCAGTGGTTAATGGTAGGACTATGGTATTAACTACCAGTGGTTAATGGTAGGACTATGGTATTAACTACCAGTGGTTAAGGGAAGGACTATGGTATTAACTACCAGCGGTTAAGGGAAGGACTATGGTATTAACTACCAGTGGTTAAGGGTAGGACTATGGTATTAACTACCAGTGGTTAAGGGTAGGACTATGGTATTAACTACCAGTGGTTAAGGGTAGGACTATGGTATTAACTACCAGTGGTTAAGGGTAGGACTATGATATTAACTACCAGTGGTTAAGGGTAGGACTATGATATTAACTACCAGTGGTTAAGGGTAGGACTATGGTATTAACTACCAGTGGTTAAGACTATGGTATTAACTACCAGTGGTTAAGACTATGGTATTAACTACCAGTGGTTAAGGGTAGGACTATGGTATTAACTACCAGTGGTTAAGACTATGGTACCAGTGGTTAATGGTATGACTATGATATTAACTACCAGTGGTTAAGGGTAGGACTATGGTATTAACTACTAGTGGTTAAGACTATGGTATTAACTACCAGTGGTTAAGGGTAGGCCTATGGTATTAACTACCAGTGGTTAAGGGTAGGACTTTGGTATTAACTACCAGTGGTTAAGACCATGGTATTAACTACCAGTGGTTAAGACTATGGTATTAACTTCCAGTGGTTAAGGGTAGGACTATGGTATTAACTACCAGTGGTTAAGGGTAGGACTATGGTATTATCTACCAGTGGTTAAGATTAGGACTATGGTATTAACTACCAGTGGTTAAGGGTAGGACTATGTTATTAACTACCAGTGGTTAAGGGTAGGACTATGGTATTAACTACCAGTGGTTAAGGGTAGGACTATGGTATTAACTACCAGTGGTTAAGGGTAGGACTATGATATTAACTACCAGTGGTTAAGACTATGGTATTAACTACCAGTGGTTAAGACTATGTTATTAACTATCAGTGGTTAAGACTATGTTATTAACTACCAGTGGTTAAGGGTAGGACTATGGTATTAACTACCAGTGGTTAAGGGTAGGACTATGGTATTAACTACCAGTGGTTAAGACTATGGTATTAACTACCAGTGGTTAAGACTATGGTATTAACTACCAGTGGTTAAGGGTAGGACTATGGTATTAACTACCAGTGGTTAATGGTAGGACTATGGTATTAACTACCAGTGGTTAAGGGTAGGACTATGATATTAACTACCAGTGGTTAAGGGTAGGACTATGTTATTAACTACCAGTGGTTAAGGGTAGGACTATGGTATTAATTACCAGTGGTTAAGGGTAGGACTATGGTATTAACTACCAGTGGTTAAGACTATGTTATTAACTACCAGTGGTTAAGGGTAGGACTATGGTATTAACTACCAGTGGCTAAGACTATGTTATTAACTACCAGTGGTTAAGGGTAGGACTATGGTATTAACTACCAGTGGTTAAGGGTAGGACTATGGTATTAACTACCAGTTGTTATGGGTAGGACTATGGTATTAACTACCAGTGGTTAATGGTAGGACTATGGTATTAACTACCAGTGGTTAATGGTAGGACTATGGTATTAACTACCAGTGGTTAAGGGAAGGACTATGGTATTAACTACCAGCGGTTAAGGGAAGGACTATGGTATTAACTACCAGTGGTTAAGGGTAGGACTATGGTATTAACTACCAGTGGTTAAGGGAAGGACTATGATATTAACTACCAGTGGTTAAGGGTAGGACTATGGTATTAACTACCATTGGTTAAGACTATGGTATTAACTACCAGTGGTTAAGACTATGGTATTAACTACCAGTGGTTAAGGGTAGGACTATGGTATTAACTACCAGTGGTTAATGGTAGGACTATGGTATTAACTACCAGTGGTTAAGACTATGATATTAACTACCAGTGGTTAAGGGTAGGACTATGGTATTAACTACCAGTGGTTAAGACTATGGTATTAACTACCAGTGGTTAATGGTATGACTATGATATTAACTACCAGTTGTTAAGGGTAGGACTATGGTATTAACTACTAGTGGTTAAGACTATGGTATTAACTACCAGTGGTTAAGGGTAGGCCTATGGTATTAACTACCAGTGGTTAAGGGTAGGACTATGGTATTAACTACCAGTGGTTAAGACCATGGTATTAACTACCAGTGGTTAAGACTATGGTATTAACTTCCAGTGGTTAAGGGTAGGACTATGGTATTAACTACCAGTGGTTAAGGGTAGGACTATGGTATTAACTACCAGTGGTTAAGGTTAGGACTATGGTATTAACTACCAGTGGTTAAGGGTAGGACTATGTTATTAACTACCAGTGGTTAAGGGTAGGACTATGGTATTAACTACCAGTGGTTAAGGGTAGGACTATGGTATTAACTACCAGTGGTTAAGGGTAGGACTATGATATTAACTACCAGTGGTTAAGACTATGGTA
>NW_026600757.1:0-30000 GCF_029448725.1 Salvelinus fontinalis | reverse complement strand
ATACCTGTAGAGTAACACGGGTTTAACTGGTTCAATATCTATGATGCCAAACACCCCCCCCCCCCCCCCCCCCCCCCCCACACAACTCACTGACAACAAACATACTGTGCTAAGCAAGCCACTCCACCCAACCCGATACACGTTGTTATATTGTGACAGAAAACATGGAGATGCTATACAAAATTAAATGTCTTCACCCTAAATATACAAATTCACTATATTTCTCTCTCTCTCTCTCTCTCTCTCTTTTCAAACAGAATGAAAACGATGATACAAAATATATTTGTTTTAAAGCTATAAATCTATTTGTTTTAGCATGCCGTTTTGAGTCAATCTCCTGCCGTGCCGGTGAACCTTGACCTCTTGACTGGAGGGAGAAAACAATGGAAAACGATGACGTGGTTCTGTTTGAATTATCTTATGCACATGCCTGTCTTGTGTGATACAGATATTATTGTGTTTAACAATTACATTTTGTTGTCTTATATATCTTTTTTTTTTTTTCATTGGTTTAAGATTATATCGTATATTTTTTTTCATACATCGCCAAAACATTCATTCGTAAGGAATTTACAGCTGGAATCCTTTTAATGGTGATACTGCCCCATCCGTCTGGGAGATTACAACAACACAGACAATACTGCAAACCACGTACACTTCCCCGCCCGCCCTCAGACATCAATGCATATTCTCTAGTCATTTAAATAATAAATAAGTACAATGCTTGGTATAACGTTATGAAGGCACAGTACACAAAGTGGTCGTACATGGACAACGATAATGTATTTAGGTTGTAGTACTACTATTCAATTGTACTCAACTAATCACAATTTCAATCAAATGTTGTACAATAATGAGTCAAAGGTAGATAAAACACATAGCCATTTACAAATATATTGCTGTTGAATAGTAACTTTAGTTTTTAAAATATTTTTTTATCATTTTTAATTTTTTTTTATGCGGAAAAGATTACAAGCTTTTTGTTTCCCGTAATGTAAAAATCAAGCGTTATATACGTCAATGATACAAAATTTATTTTGAAAAAATATGTTTGCCATAGTAGTTGAATGAAAGGAAATCGGACTTTGGGTCAACATTGTGCATCATTTTGTAACGGTTGAATATGTGTTTTCCATAATATCCCCAACAGAACAGCACCGTAATATGAGTATGTGAATTTTTCTTTTACATTTTCAATATGCCCCCCCCCCCCCCCTTTCTTTTAACAAAAAGATTGAAACCCAAAATGTATAGGACACACCCTAAATGGCACACTTCTCCCTATATAGTACACTTCCTGGTCAGAAGTAACACTGTATAGGTGATAGGATGCCATTGGAAACCATATTGTGATGTCATAATGGGCCGCCACGATCGCCGTTCCAGATCCATGTGATGTCATAATGGGCCGCCACGATCGCCGTTCCAGATCCCTGTGATGTCATAATGGGCCACCACGATCACCGTTCTAGATCCATGTGATGTCATAATGGGCCACCACGATCACCGTTCTAGATCCATGTGATGTAATAATGGGCCACCACGATCATCGTTCTAGATCCATGTGATGTCATAATGGGCTGCCACGATCACCGTTCCAGATCCATGTGATGTCATAATGGGGCGCCACGATCACCGTTCCACATCCATGTGATGTCATAATGGGCTGCCACGATCGCCGTTCCAGATCCATGTGATGTCATAATGGACCGCCACGATCGCCGTTCTAGATCCATGTGATGTCATAATGGGCCGCCACGATCACCGTTCTAGATCCCTGTGATGTCATAATGGGGCGCCACGATCACCGTTCCACATCCATGTGATGTCATAATGGGCCGCCACGATCGCCGTTCTAGATCCATGTGATGTCATAATGGGCCGCCACGATCGCCGTTCCAGATCCATGTGATGTCATAATGGGCCGCCACGATCGCCGTTCCAGATCCATGTGATGTCATAATGGGCCGCCACGATCGCCGTTCTAGATCCATGTGATGTCATAATGGGCCGCCACGATCGCCGTTCTAGATCCATGTGGTGTCATAATGGGCCGCCACGATCGCCGTTCTAGATCCATGTGATGTCATAATGGACCGCCACGATCGCCGTTCCAGATCCCTGTGATGTCATAATGGGCCGCCACGATCGCCGTTCCAGATCCATGTGATGTCATAATGGGCCGCCACGATCACCGTTCTAGATCCATGTGATGTCATAATGGGCCTCCACGATCACCGTTCCAGATCCATGTGATGTCATAATGGGCCGCCACGATCGCCGTTCCAGATCCCTGTGATGTCATAATGGGCCGCCACGATCGCCGTTCTAGATCCATGTGATGTCATAATGGACCGCCACGATCACCGTTCTAGATCCATGTGATGTCATAATGGGCCTCCACGATCACCGTTCCAGATCCATGTGATGTCATAATGGGCCGCCACGATCGCCGTTCCAGATCCATGTGATGTCATAATGGGCCTCCACGATCACCGTTCTAGATCCATGTGATGTCATAATGGGCCGCCACGATCGCCGTTCCAGATCCATGTGATGTCATAATGGGCCGCCACGATCACCGTTCTAGATCCATGTGATGTCATAATGGGCCGCCACGATCGCCGTTCCAGATCCATGTGATGTCATAATGGGCCTCCACGATCACCGTTCTAGATCCATGTGATGTCATAATGGGCCGCCACGATCACCGTTCTAGATCCATGTGATGTCATAATGGGCCGCCACGATCGCCGTTCCAGATCCATGGCAGTATTACATCAACTGTGTTATTATCACATGTCCTATTTACAAAACACATAGACTATTGACAGACTAGACAAGTGTCCACTAACAGTGTTATCCATCAGAACGACGCACGCCTTCCTATACTGGAATTGTGGGGTGGGTTTTTACATCCCAAATTTCACCCTATTCCCCTATGTAGTGCACTACTTTGACCAACGCCCTAGGACCCTGGTTAAAAGTAGTGCACTAAATAGGTAATAGGGTACCATTTTGGACGTATCCTGTAACTCCGTTTTTCTTTGATTGTGTAGATTAATATAGTCTCAAACAACTCAATAACAACCACGTCACAATATTGGAATATATTGGTCAGCCATAATATTGTTGATATTTTTTTTCTTCTGTTGAGTATATGAATTCCTGTTCAGGTATTCTTCCATTTTTCCAGGTGGGCCTGGATCGTATTCTTCCATTTTTCCCAGGTGGATTCGACCCCCTTTATTCCTGCCATCAGAGTGATGAGGAAATGTTTAATTTATGGGGCGGGGGTTTGTCCATCAAAAGGGAATCCCAAGAGACTTTCTCTTGCATCATCCATCCATCCATCCATCCATCCATCGCCAAAAGTTGAATTGTAGAGTACACTGCATCAGTACTAGTCTAGTAGCCTACGTAGTACATGTAACTATCACATAGCACAAGCATCGACTTAAATCAAATAGTACTAACAAGAAAGAAAAAAAAAAAAAAAACTCTTGAAACTTGCGTCATCTGTCCTGTTCAGATTATCCAATCGCAGCCCTGTTTAAATTGGCTGCCTCCAATCAGAGCTCCTTTTAAAGCTGGTGTTCATTTGGAGAGTCTGGACCAGTGGTTGAATGGTAAGATTTCAAACTAGCCAATGGGATGTCAGCCATGTGGCCACTGCTGCTGAAGTGTCCCTCCCCGCTGCCAAATTGCTTCTTGTCACAAAACTGGTCCAGCCCACTATCGGTCTTCCAGGTCCGGGTCAAAGTAGTATGGCCGTTGAGCAGTTTCTCTTTGGTCCACTCTTTCTGGGTGGCGAAGTTGGAAACTGGAGACTTGGGCTGGCTGTAGGAGCCGAGGGTAGGGGGCATCCAGCAGTTGTCAGAGTGGCCAAGCACCAAACACTCCTGGGTACACATCTCTGTAGCTTCCACTAGGCCTCTGGGTCCCAGGGGGCCATCTAGAGAGACATAGAGAGAAGAAGAAGAACAGGACACTCCATGTTAATGTCACATCTCTGTAGCTTCCACTAGGCCTCTGGGTCCCAGGGGTCCATCTAGAGAAACAAAGAGAGAAGAAGAAGAACAGGACACTCCATGTTAATGTCACATCTCTGTAGCTTCCACTAGGCCTCTGGGTCCCAGGGGTCCATCTAGAGAGACATAGAGAGAAGAAGAAGAACAGGACACTCCATGTTAATGTCACATCTCTGTAGCTTCCACTAGGCCTCTGGGTCCCAGGGGTCCATCTAGAGAGACAGAGAGAGAAGAAGAAGAACAGGACACTCCATGTTAATGTCACATCTCTGTAGCTTCCACTAGGTCCTCTGGGTCCAGAACCAGAACAATACTTCTTCAGAGATATAACAAGATACTACTGTTAGTACTACAGAGATATAACAAGATACTACTGATAGTACTACAGAGATATAACAAGATAATACTGATAGTACTACAGAGATATAAGATACTACTGTTAGTACTACAGAGATATACGATACTACTGTTAGTACTACAGAGATATAAGATACTACTGTTAGTACTACAGAGATATACGATACTACTGTTAGTACTACAGAGATATAAGATACTACTGTTAGTACTACAGAGATATAACAAGATACTACTGATAGTACTACAGAGACATAACAAGATACTACTGATAGTACTACAGAGATATAACAAGATACTACTGATAGTACTACAGAGATATAACAAGATAATACTGATAGTACTACAGAGATATAACAAGATACTACTGATAGTACTACAGAGATATAACAAGATAATACTGATAGTACTACAGAGATATAACAAGATACTACTGATAGTACTACAGAGATATAACAAGATAATACTGATAGTACTACAGAGATATAACAAGATACTACTGATAGTACTACAGAGATATAACAAGATAATACTGATAGTACTACAGCCACATAACAAGATACTACTGATAGTACTACAGAGATATAACAAGATACTACTGATAGTACTACAGAGATATAACAAGATAATACTGATAGTACTACAGAGATATAACAAGATAATACTGATAGTACTACAGAGATATAAGATACTACTGTTAGTACTACAGAGATATAAGATACTACTGTTAGTACTACAGAGATATAAGATACTACTGTTAGTACTACAGAGATATAAGATACTACTGTTAGTACTACAGAGATATACGATACTACTGTTAGTACTACAGAGATATACGATACTACTGTTAGTACTACAGAGATATAAGATACTACTGATAGTACTACAGAGATATAAGAAGGTAATACTGATAGTACTACAGAGATATAACAAGATACTACTGATAGTACTACAGCCACATAACAAGATACTACTGATAGTACTACAGAGATATAACAAGATACTACTGATAGTACTACAGAGATATAACAAGATACTACTGATAGTACTACAGCCACATAACAAGATACTACTGATAGTACTACAGAGATATAACAAGATACTACTGATAGTACTACAGAGATACAACAAGATACTACTGATAGTACTACAGAGATATAACAAGATACTACTGATAGTACTACAGCCACATAACAAGGTAATATTGTTCTTGCTATACAGGTGCTACACACAGTGACCGTAACTAAAGACAGAATTAATAGAACATCTATATTTTAGTCTTGTAAACAAAGAATAAATAAAACATGTTGTGTCATTGTGGAACTACTACAACCATCTCCATCTGTCACATGATTACTGTCCTTCAGGGTGGGAGACACCCTCTTGAAATCTTAAATGATCCACTCAACTCATAAAAACACTTTTGGATCAAATCTACATTTTTAGCTCCCACAAAACCCCTAATTGTGTAAAACGCGGCACGTCTCCATCAGAGGTAGTTGTTGCCAACCTCGTATATAATTCATGCCGAAGGCCTTGTGAGCCAAGTGTTCATTTATGTTCCGCAAAAAAAAACACAAAGAGCAGCTTCTGAACACCAGGCACATTGCTTATTAATTAACTAGTAAAGACTTGTTATAAAGTCAATATTTTAAAAAAGGTTGTGAACTGTTCCTTAGTCAGTTTAGCTTCAGTTTCATGTTGAGAAGGTGGGAGAAACGACAAGTGGAACAAAGGGAAAGGAGGTAACAATGCATGGTTCCGCTCAACAGGTATCTCCCGGGACGAGCAATATGTGAGACGGACAGATAATCAACTGCTTCTTCACTGAAACTCGACCCACAACAGTCATATGTGAGACGGACAGATAATCAACTGCTTCTTCACTGAAACTCGACCACAACAGCCATATGTGAGATGGACAGATAATCAACTGCTTCTTCACTGAAACTCGACCACAACAGTCATATGGGAGACGGACAGATAATCAACTGCTTCTTCACTGAAACTCGACCCACAACAGCAATATGTGAGACGGACAGATAATCAACTGCTTCTTCACTGAAACTCGACCCACAACAGTCATATGTGAGACGGACAGATAATCAACTGCTTCTTCACTGAAACTCGACCACAACAGTCATATGTGAGACGGACAGATAATCAACTGCTTCTTCACTGAAACTCGACCCACAACAGTCATATGTGAGACGGACAGATAATCAACTGCTTCTTCACTGAAACTCGACCCACAACAGTCATATGTGAGACGGACAGATAATCAACTGCTTCTTCACTGAAACTCGACCCACAACAGACATATGTGAGACGGACAGATAATCAACTGCTTCTTCACTGAAACTCGACCCACAACAGACATATGTGAGACGGACAGATAATCAACTGCTTCTTCACTGAAACTCGACCCACAACAGTCATATGTGAGACGGACAGATAATCAACTGCTTCTTCACTGAAACTCGACCCACAACAGTCATATGTGAGACGGACAGATAATCAACTGCTTCTTCACTGAAACTCGACCCACAACAGTCATATGTGAGACGGACAGATAATCAACTGCTTCTTCACTGAAACTCGACCACAACAGTCATATGGGAGACGGACAGATAATCAACTGCTTCTTCACTGAAACTCGACCCAAAACAGCAATATGTGAGACGGACAGATAATCAACTGCTTCTTCACTGAAACTGGACCACAACAGTCATATGTGAGACGGACAGATAATCAACTGCTTCTTCACTGAAACTCGACCCACAACAGTCATATGTGAGACGGACAGATAATCAACTGCTTCTTCACTGAAACTCGACCCACAACAGTCATATGTGAGATGGACAGATAATCAACTGCTTCTTCACTGAAACTCGACCACAACAGCCATATGTGAGATGGACAGATAATCAACTGCTTCTTCACTGAAGCTCGACCACAACAGTCATATGTGAGACGGACAGATAATCAACTGCTTCTTCACTGAAGCTCGACCACAACAGTCATATGTGAGACGGACAGATAATCAACTGCTTCTTCACTGAAACTCGACCACAACAGTCATATGTGAGACGGACAGATAATCAACTGCTTCTTCACTGAAACTCGACCCACAACAGTCATATGTGAGACGGACAGATAATCAACTGCTTCTTCACTGAAACTCGACCCACAACAGTCATATGTGAGACGGACAGATAATCAACTGCTTCTTCACTGAAACTCGACCCACAACAGACATATGTGAGACGGACAGATAATCAACTGCTTCTTCACTGAAACTCGACCCACAACAGACATATGTGAGACGGACAGATAATCAACTGCTTCTTCACTGAAACTCGACCCACAACAGTCATATGTGAGACGGACAGATAATCAACTGCTTCTTCACTGAAACTCGACCCACAACAGTCATATGTGAGACGGACAGATAATCAACTGCTTCTTCACTGAAACTCGACCCACAACAGTCATATGTGAGACGGACAGATAATCAACTGCTTCTTCACTGAAACTCGACCCACAACAGTCATATGTGAGACGGACAGATAATCAACTGCTTCTTCACTGAAACTCGACCCACAACAGTCATATGTGAGACGGACAGATAATCAACTGCTTCTTCACTGAAACTCGACCCACAACAGACATATGTGAGAAGGACAGATAATCAACTGCGTCTTCACTGAAACTCGACCCACAACAGTCATATGTGAGACGGACAGATAATCAACTGCTTCTTCACTGAAACTCGACCCACAACAGTCATATGTGAGATGGAGAGATAATCAACTGCTTCTTCACTGAAACTCGACCCACAACAGTCATATGTGAGATGGACAGATAATCAACTGCTTCTTCACTGAAACTCGACCACAACAGCCATATGTGAGATGGACAGATAATAACTGCTTCTTCACTGAAACTTGACCACAACAGACATATGTGAGATGGACAGATAATCAACTGCTTCTTCACTGAAACTCGACCCACAACAGTCAAATGTGAGATGGACAGATAATCAACTGCTTCTTCACTGAAACTCGACCCACAACAGTCATATGTGAGACGGACAGATAATCAACTGCTTCTTCACTGAAACTCGACCACAACAGTCATATGTGAGACGGACAGATAATCAACTGCTTCTTCACTGAAACTCGACCCACAACAGTCATATGTGAGATGGAGAGATAATCAACTGCTTCTTCACTGAAACTCGACCCACAACAGTCATATGTGAGATGGACAGATAATCAACTGCTTCTTCACTGAAACTCGACCACAACAGCCATATGTGAGATGGACAGATAATAACTGCTTCTTCACTGAAACTTGACCACAACAGACATATGTGAGATGGACAGATAATCAACTGCTTCTTCACTGAAACTCGACCCACAACAGTCAAATGTGAGATGGACAGATAATCAACTGCTTCTTCACTGAAACTCGACCCACAACAGTCATATGTGAGACGGACAGATAATCAACTGCTTCTTCACTGAAACTCGACCACAACAGTCATATGTGAGACGGACAGATAATCAACTGCTTCTTCACTGAAACTCGACCACAACAGCCAGATGTGAGATGGATAGATAATCAACTGCTTCTTCACTGAAACTCGACCACAACAGTCATATGTGAGACGGACAGATAATCAACTGCTTCTTCACTGAAACTCGACCACAACAGTCATATGTGAGACGGACAGATAATCAACTGCTTCTTCACTGAAACTCGACCACAACAGCCATATGTGAGATGGACAGATAATCAACTGCTTCTTCACTGAAACTCGACCCACAACAGTCATATGTGAGAAGGACAGATAATCAACTGCTTCTTCACTGAAACTCGACCCACAACAGTCATATGTGAGACGGACAGATAATCAACTGCTTCTTCACTGAAACTCGACCCACAACAGTCATATGTGAGACGGACAGATAATCAACTGCTTCTTCACTGAAACTCGACCCACAACAGTCATATGTGAGACGGACAGATAATCAACTGCTTCTTCACTGAAACTCGACCCACAACAGTCATATGTGAGACGGACAGATAATCAACTGCTTCTTCACTGAAACTCGACCCACAACAGACATATGTGAGACGGACAGATAATCAACTGCTTCTTCACTGAAACTCGACCCACAACAGTCATATGTGAGATGGACAGATAATCAACTGCTTCTTCACTGAAACTCGACCCACAACAGTCATATGTGAGACGGACAGATAATCAACTGCTTCTTCACTGAAACTCGACCCACAACAGACATATGTGAGAAGGACAGATAATCAACTGCTTCTTCACTGAAACTCGACCCACAACAGTCATATGTGAGACGGACAGATAATCAACTGCTTCTTCACTGAAACTCGACCCACAACAGTCATATGTGAGATGGACAGATAATCAACTGCTTCTTCACTGAAACTCGACCCACAACAGTCATATGTGAGACGGACAGATAATCAACTGCTTCTTCACTGAAACTCGACCCACAACAGACATATGTGAGAAGGACAGATAATCAACTGCTTCTTCACTGAAACTCGACCCACAACAGTCATATGTGAGACGGACAGATAATCACCTGCTTCTTCACTGAAACTCGACCCACAACAGTCATATGTGAGACGGACAGATAATCAACTGCTTCTTCACTGAAACTCGACCCACAACAGTCATATGTGAGATGGACAGATAATCAACTGCTTCTTCACTGAAACTCGACCACAACAGCCATATGTGAGATGGACAGATAATAACTGCTTCTTCACTGAAACTTGACCACAACAGACATATGTGAGATGGACAGATAATCAACTGCTTCTTCACTGAAACTCGACCACAACAGTCATATGTGAGACGGACAGATAATCAACTGCTTCTTCACTGAAACTCGACCACAACAGTCATATGTGAGAAGGACAGATAATCAACTGCTTCTTCACTGAACCTCGACCCACAACAGACACTACCAACAAAAAACAGTAGAACAGAGAATATACCATTCCCTTTGGAATACTAAAAATGTTAAAGATAATTAGAAATTCTGCCAACAGACATTATGGTTCTTTTGGATGCCAAAATAAAGACCTGAAATATGCATGTCATGTTAAAAAATCAAGCTTTTTCAGCCATACATGGAAGAGGTTTTCTAAATGCCATGTCTGGCATCAGTACAGAAGGTATTGTCTTCACTTAGTTCAGAATAATCCTTGAGACAGATGCCACATGACTTGGCAGAAGGACAAAAAAAATGAATAAATGATCTTCTTGGGACAGAGAAAGACTAAACGATTCCACTAACTTTGGTTGGACAGAACAAGGACCATAGTGGAGATACAAACTAGTATCGACAACTTCCTGATAACGCCGTTCTCCTTTAAAGATGGTAAATGTAGCCTCTGTCTCAAATGGTTCCCTAGTCCATATATAGTGCGCTTTGGTCTAAAGTAGTGTACTACATAGGGAATAGGGTTCTATAGGGCTCTGGTCTAAAGTAGTGCACTATATAGGGAATAGGGTTCTATAGGGCTCTGGTCTAAAGTAGTGCACTACATAGGGAATAGGGTTCTATAGGGCCCCTGGTCTAAAGTAGTGCCCTATATAGGGAATAGGGGTCTATAGGGCTCTGGTCTAAAGTAGTGCACTATGTAGGGAATAGGGTTCTATAGGGCTCTGGTCTAAAGTAGTGCACTATATATAGGGAATAGGGTTCTATAGGGCTCTGGTCTAAAGTAGTGTACTATGTAGGGAATAGGGTTCTATAGGGCTCTGGTCTAAAGTAGTGGGCTATATAGGGAATAGGGTTCTATGGGGCTCTGGTCTAAAGTAGTGGGCTATATAGGGAACAGGGTGCCATTCGGGACTCAGGCAATATTTACTGAGGGTTGGGCAAATCCCTTCAACCTTTTTGTCACGCTGGTATGAATAATTCGGGAGACAGGCGTAGGAATGCGTAATAGGGGAGGGTTTATTACCCAAATTACAGCGTGCCGTGAAAAGGAACGGGGACGAAGACCAAACAAACACGTAAACACAAAAACACAGGGTTGAAACCCAAACAAAAGAGCGAGCGGTACCTCGAGTAAATAACAGAAACCCGCACGATGATTATCACACGGGACGAGACCCGTAATCATTTGCGCAATCCACAAGTGGCACGAAAGCCCTAAACAAAAAGGCAAATGTTCTCACACAACCAACGGACATCGTAAACACTAATCGGCAGCCCAAGTCTGAACCAAAGGGCACATTTATACAAATGCAATCAGTGGGAATGGGGACCAGGTGTGCGCAATGTCACAGTTTCCGGAAGGATCCATGACACTTATTGCCTACCAAAGATACACAGTTTCTGGCGACAACAGAAAATGCCCGAGGCAATATCTTGAAATTCTTTCGAGATTACACTAGAATATTCACCAAAGGTTGGCATTCAAACCTCATTCAACCTCGTTGTCAATATGCTGTATAAGGGGGAGCTCCATCATTTATTTCAGGAACTACAGCCTAAAAACTCACTAGCCAATTTTCCAGACCTTCTCTCCGGTACCTAACACTGCTTCCCTCCTCTCTACTGCACTGTACATTAAGTTGTAATGTTCAGCAGTTTCCTTGGATTTCTAGCTCTGCTTCCTCACACATATAATCCTCCTAATAGACGACCCTTTGATGGTCCCAGAACCCACTGGTCCATGGAGCCCCATCCCTCAGTCCAGACACATCATCCATCCCTCAGTCCAGACACACCATCCATCCCTCAGTCCAGACACATCATCCATCCCTCAGTCCAGACAGATCATCCATTCCTCAGTCCAGACACACCATCCATCCCTCAGTCCAGACACATCATCCATCCCTGAGTCCAGACAGATCATCCATCCCTCAGTCCAGACACATCATCCATCCCTCAGTCCAGACAGATCATCCATCCCTCAGTCCAGACACACCATCCATCCCTCAGTTCAGACATGTGATCCATCCCTCAGTTCAGACAGATTATCCATCCTTCAGTCCAGACAGATCATCCATCCCTCAGTCCAGACATGTGATCCATCCCTCAGTCCAGACAGATCATCCATCTCTCAGTCCAGACAGATCATCCATCCCTCAGTCCAGACAGATTATCCATCCTTCAGTCCAGACACATCATCCATCCCTCAGTCCAGACAGGTGATCCAATGACAGCCATCCATGTCCACTGAACTACAGCCCAATCGACCACTACAGCCCAATCGACCACTCCAGCCCAATCCACCACTACAGCCCAATCAACCACTACAGCCCGATCGACCACTACAGCCCGATCAACCACTACAGCCCAATCAACCACTACAGCCCAATCGACCACTACAGCCCAATCAACCACTACAGCCCAATCAACCACTACAGCCCGATCAACCACTACAGCCCAATCAACCACTACAGCCCGATCAACCACTACAGCCCGATCAACCACTACAGCCCGATCAACCACTACAGCCCGATCAACCACTACAGCCCAATCAACCACTACAGCCCAATCGACCACTACAGCCCGATCAACCACTACAGCCAATCAACCACTACAGCCCAATCGACCACTACAGCCCAATCGACCACTACAGCCCGATCGACCACTACAGCCCGATCGACCACTACAGCCCAATCAACCACTACAGCCCAATCAACCACTACAGCCCAATCAACCCACACACAGAGTGTTTAACAACACGTGTGGTTGTGTTGTTTTACATGGACATGTCTGTGTCTGTGTGAATATATCAGATGAGACAACGATGGTGTTTAAAACTAGGGGGCAGTATTCGGAAGTTCTGATGACTGAGGTGCCCAAATTAAATTGCCTGTTACTCAGGCCCAGAAGCTAGGATATGAATATTGGATAGAAAACACTCTGGAGTTTCTATAACTGTTAAAATAATGTATGTGAGTATAACAGAACTGATATGGCAGGTGAAAACCCGAGGAGAATCCAATTAGATTCTTTTTTTTTGGAGGTCACAGCCCATTCAAATACTTGTTTATGGGAGATTCAAAGGAATACCTCCCAGATTGCAGTTCCTAAAACTTCCACTAGATGTCAACAGTCATTAGAAAGGGTTTCAGGCTTGTTTTTTGAAAAATGAGCTAGAATTTGTAGTTTTTCTAGGTGGCTCTCATTTTGACTGTAGTTTTGTTGTGCTCATGGATGAGGGCGCCCACCTCGTTATTTATCTCCGGTATTGAACACACTATTCTCTGTCTTAAATTGCATTATTTATTTACATATTAGGGTACCTGAGGATTGATTAGAAACGTTGTTTGACTTGTTTGGACGAAGTTTATTGGTAACTTTTGG
This sequence comes from Salvelinus fontinalis, assembly GCF_029448725.1. Taxonomy (NCBI): domain Eukaryota; kingdom Metazoa; phylum Chordata; class Actinopteri; order Salmoniformes; family Salmonidae; genus Salvelinus; species Salvelinus fontinalis. Next base: position 16,232 of record NW_026600757.1, on the reverse strand, counting down.
GATTCCTTTGTCTGCATGTTGAACGAGGGGAACAGGTGGATTACTGAATCAAGCGCGCCAACTAAACTAACTATTTTGGGGATATAAAGTAGGACTTTATCGAACAAAACAACCATTTGTTTTGTAGCTGGGACCCTTGTGATTGCAAACAGAGGAAGATCTTCAAAGGTAAGTGATTTATTTTATCGCTATTTCTGACTTTCGTGATGCCTCTGCTGGTTTGGAAAATGTTTTTAATGCTTTTGTACGCGGGGCGCTGTCCTCAGATAATCGCATGGTATGCTTTCGCCGTAAAGCCTTTTTGAAATCTGACAAATCGGCTGGATTAAACAAATGAACTACTGACTTTCAGTATGCATATAGAGAAGGGCACTCACCTTGTACTGCACTGACTTAGATGACTGATGATTGGTTAAAATAAATGGATAATAAGATGATAGTTTGGTGCTGTATTGTTAGATTTCCGTATTGATGTTATTGATCATACATTGTTACTGAAGAAACTCACTTGCTGTGGCTTTACATCACCTGACATCACATGGTCGGAGAGATATTTATCCAAAGAACCCAGAGAATGTTCGTCAATGGAAGCTTCTCTAACATCAGATACGTACAGTACGGTGTCCCTCAGGGCAGATGCCTTGGGCCACTACTCTTCTCGTTTTCTTTTTTTTACAAATGATTTGCCGCACAATATGCTTCCAAGTTCCTATAGTACCAAGTAACTGTCACATGACAACCAGTGGACCTTTTCCTTCAAATGTCCACCACCTTGACAACACTCAGCTTAGCTGTTTGAGATCTCATTTAACCCGTTTAATACTGTATGCTATCATCAGTCACCCTTCGGAACCACATATAACCACTAGTTATAACAAATAACATTTACATTTACAAAGCCTGCATCCATGCTGCTCTTTCCATCAAACCTCATAGGACCGCCAATAATCAACATTAATGTAATTCCATACAAAATAATACCTCCTCCTTGCATTTTCAAGTCATCTTCCATCCCTCTCTCTCCTCTTCTTCTCTCCCTCCTCTTTGCTCCCTTCTTCTCTTATCTCCTCTTCTGCTCTCCCTCCTCTTCTGCTCTCTCTCCTCATCTTTTCTCACTCCTCTTCTTCTCTAGCCTCCTCTAACTTCTCAACCAAATTTGATTAATGTCTTATATCATGAAGGATACAAAAAATTGGAAGCCCTTGTCTGTGAGACGTCAGCTTGGAAGAATTGTAAGGAAATAATGCAGAAGCAGCTGTGGAACCCTTCAGGGTCATTCATGCCGAGGACAGCGTGAATTGATGTCGTTGTGCCAGCCTTTTGTGTCTTAATAACAACATGTCGCCTCGCTCCATCAAAGCCCTGGGAGCCCTGGCATTAAACGTAGTGATTCCAGACCCTTTAAACCATTCAAAATCATTTTCCATGTCCAGATTGTTATGGGGCCATAGAAAGGACTGAAATAAGATGACGGGAGTCACTCATCTCCCCTCCTCTCCTCTCCTCTGTTCTCCTCTCGTCTCCCCCTTCCCCTGCACTCTCCTCACTCCCCTCTCCTCCCCCTCCCCTTCCCTCCTGTCTCTCCTTTTCCTCCACTCTCCCCTCTCCTCCACTCCGAGTAGGGTAGGAGTCCGTCCCAATAACTCTAGATAATGAGCTCGTGAGGAGCCTGGCAGAGCGACACATTATCATGGTGACATGAGGAATCGTAGGAGGGGGAGAGGGAGGACGGGAGGTCGGGGGGACGGGGCGATTAGAGATGGTGCCAGGGTGACAGGAAGATTAATTTCCTAAAATGAGATTGGAGAGAGAGAAAGACAGGAGCGAGCTGAGGAGTGAATGAAGTAAATGGCAGACTGGAGCTTGGAATAGCAAACTGGGAATGGGAATGGGAGTGGGAGTGGGAGTGGGAGTGGGAGTGGGAATGGTAGTGGGAGTGGGAGTGGGAGTGGGAATGGGAATAGGAGTGGGAGTGGGAGTGGGAGTGGGAATGGGAGTCGGAATGGGAGTGGGAATGGGAATGGTAGTGGGAGTGGGAGTGGGAATGAGAGTGGGAGTGGGAGAGGGAATGGGAGTGGGAATGGGAGTGGGAGTGGGAGTGGGAGTGGGAATTGGAGTGGGAGTGGGGGTGGGAGTGTGAGTGGGAGTGGGAATGGGAATGGGAGTGGGAGTGGGAATGGGAGTGGGAGTGGGAGTGGGAGTGGGAATGGGAATGGGAATGGTAGTGGCAGTGGGAGTGGCAGTGGGAATGGGAGTGGGAGTGTGCATGGTAGTGGGATTGGGAATGGTTGTGGTAGTGGGAATGGTTGTGGTAGTGGGAATGGTAGTGGGAGTGGGAGTGGGAGTGGGTGTGGGAGTGGGAATGGTAGTGGTAGTGGTAGTGGTAGTGGGAGTGGGAGTGGGAATAGGAATAGGAATGGTAGTGGGAGTGGGAGTGGGAATGGGAATGGTAGTGGCAGTGGGAGTGGCAGTGGGAATGGGAGTGGGAGTGTGCATGGTAGTGGGATTGGGAATGGTTGTGGTAGTGGGAATGGTTGTGGTAGTGGGAATGGTAGTGGGAGTGGGAGTGGGAGTGGGAGTGGGAATGGTAGTGGGAATGGGAGTGGGAGTGGGAGTGGGAGTGGGAATTGGAGTGGGAGTGGGGGTGGGAGTGTGAGTGGGAGTGGGAATGGGAATGGGAGTGGGAGTGGGAATGGGAGTGGGAGTGGGAGTGGGAGTGGGAATGGGAATGGGAATGGTAGTGGCAGTGGGAGTGGCAGTGGGAATGGGAGTGGGAGTGTGCATGGTAGTGGGATTGGGAATGGTTGTGGTAGTGGGAATGGTTGTGGTAGTGGGAATGGTAGTGGGAGTGGGAGTGGGAGTGGGTGTGGGAGTGGGAATGGTAGTGGTAGTGGTAGTGGTAGTGGGAGTGGGAGTGGGAATAGGAATAGGAATGGTAGTGGGAGTGGGAGTGGGAATGGGAATGGTAGTGGCAGTGGGAGTGGCAGTGGGAATGGGAGTGGGAGTGTGCATGGTAGTGGGATTGGGAATGGTTGTGGTAGTGGGAATGGTTGTGGTAGTGGGAATGGTAGTGGGAGTGGGAGTGGGAGTGGGAGTGGGAATGGTAGTGGTAGTGGTAGTGGGATTGGGAGTGGGAGTGGGAGTGGGAATAGGAATAGGAATGGTAGTGGGAGTGGGAGTGGGAATGGTAGTGTGCATGGCAGTGGGAGTGGGAATGTCTGTGGTAGTGGGAATAGTTGCGGTAGTGGGAAAAGTTGTGGTAGTGTGAATGGTAGTGGGAGTGGGAGTGGGAATGGCAGTGGGAGTGGGAATGGTAGTGGGAGTGGGAACGGTAGTGGGAGTGGGAATGGTAGTGGGAGTGGGAATGGGAGTGGGAATGGGGATGGAAGTGGGAGTGGGAATGGGGATGGAAGTGGGAGTGGGAATAGGAATGGGAATGGGATGGAAGTGGGAATGGGAGTGGAAGTGTGTGTGTAAATGGGAATACGGATGGGAATTGGAATAGGGACGTATGTGGCAGTGGGATTATTACTATATATTGATCTTTCTTGTATAGAAACTCTCTTTGATAATAAGGATAATACCATTTGTCCTTTTATTTGGTACCATCTTACATGACGTTAGCGTGCACTAGCTGTTTTCGCGGCACAACTGGCTAGTACGTTGGTAAGTGGGCTAGCCTACATAACAGGAGTATGTAGCCTGACAATAATGGAATTAAGAGAAATGCAATCTATCTATTTGTTAATTAATGTCAGTTGAGTTGACTCAAACAAAAGGAAGGATACACTTCCTGCTTTTATTTCCTGTTTCGCTCCTATTGGGTACACCCGCAATGGCTGCCGGTCCACCCGTTAGGCCACTATTGACTTGAACGGGGAGGACAAATCGCTAGGTTGTATTTCTATGTAAATGTACTACGTCACGACACAGATATAAGACCAACTTAGTGGTAAGTGTTGCCTTTCTTCTATATAAATACAAGTCTGTTACCATAACAACTGTTTCCTCACCAAACGGTCATCATGTCCTGTTTCCTTAGGATGGTTCATAAATGACACCCTATTCCTTATGTAGTGTACACTAGCGCCCTCTGGTTCAAAGTAGTGCACTACGTAGGGAATAGGGTGCCATAGGGTTCTGGTCCAAAGTAGTGCACTACGTAGGGAATAGGGTGCCATAGGGCTCTGGTCTAAAGTAGTGCACTACGTAGGGAATAGGGTGCCATATTGCTCTGGTCCAAAGTAGTGCACTATATAGGGAATAGGGTGCCATAGGGCTCTGGTCCAAAGTAGTGCACTACGTAGGGAATAGGGTGCCATAGGGCTCTGGTCCAAAGTAGTGCACTACGTAGGGAATAGGGTGCCATTTCAAGCTTCAGACGGAGCCTCTCCGTTTTGTCCGTTAATCAGATGTAAATTGAGCGTTTCTATTCTTCCGGTGTAATAGCCTCTCCATTACCATGTAGATTGGAGGAGAGTCACATGGGAGAGCCAATCAGAATCTCCACATGGGCACGGGACAATTTCCACACTTCATCTCCGGGCTATAGCTACCTGCTGTCAAGGTGCTTGCACCAAAAACAAGTGCCTGATTGAGGCATCATCTGTGTCCCAAAACTGCACCCCTAGATCCATCCTATGGGCCTCTGGTCCAAAGTAGTGCACTACGTAGGGAATAGACTGCAATTTGTGACAAAGCCCAGGTGTGATTGAGACATCACATCTGAGGAACACATGTAATCTGGGCTCATTGTCTGCATCAAACACCCTTTTCCCCATTTTGTGCACTACATTAGACCAGGGTAGTATAGGGTAGTAGGGTAGTAGTGGACTATATAGGGTCCCATTGAGGATATATTTTGGATGTAGGCCTGATTTAGACAAGGCGAGGTCTAAAGGGAATCATATTGTCAACATTATATGTGGAACAGGGTCTCATTGAGGACATATATTGGATGTAGGCCTGATTTAGACAAGGCCAGGTCTAACGGGAATCATATTGTCAACAGTATATGTGGAACAGGGTCTCATTGAGGACATATATTGGATGTAGGCCTGATTTAGACAAGGCCAGGTCTAAAGGGAATCATATTGTCAACATTATATGTGGAACAGAGTCTCATTGAGGATATATATTGGATGTAGGCCTGATTTAGACAAGGCCAGGTCTAACGGGAATCATATTGTCAACAGTATATGTGGAACAGGGTCTCATTGAGGACATATATTGGATGTAGGCCTGATTTAGACAAGGCCAGGTCTAAAGGGAAACATATTGTCAACAGTATATGTGGAACAGGGTCTCATTGAGGACATATATTGGATGTAGGCCTGATTTAGACAAGGCCAGGTCTAAAGGGAATCATATTGTCAACAGTATATGTGGAACAGGGTTTCATTGAGGACATATATTGGATGTAGGCCTGATTTAGACAAGGCCAGGTCGAAAGGGAATCATATTGTCAACTGTATATGTGGAACAGGGTCTCATTGAGGACATATATTGGATGTAGGCCTGATTTAGACAAGGCCAGGTCTAACGGGAATCATATTGTCAGCAGTATATGTGGAACAGGGTCACATTGAGGACACAGTCTCAGTGTCACGAACGTCGTCAGGGAAATGACCGGACCAAAGTGCAGCGAGGTGAGTGTACATTTATCTTTATTAAGATTGTCGCCAACAAAACAAGAAACACCAAAAACGAACGTGAAGCTGACTAGGGCTATACAGGCCACTAACAAAGACAACTAGCCACAACTAAGGTGGCAAAAACAGGCTGCCAAGTATGATTCCCAATCAGAGACAACGATAGACAACTGTCCCTGATTGAGAACCACACCCGGCCAAAACATAGAAATACAAAACATAGAATGTACACCCCACATCACACCCTGACCTCACCGAATAGAGAAACAAAACGTCTCTCTAAGGTCAGGGCGTGACACAGACTCTGAGCCTTAACGAAGTAGAGGTACTGAAGCTTCTCTATAATGTCCAGGACCGTCAAATGAATGGACAGGTGTAGGATCTTAATTTGATCACCATTGTCATTGCAAAAAAAAAAAAAACTTGTAGTCTATTCGAGGTTTAAAAAGGCGTCTAAAGTTTCTAATTTCCATTTTAAAATGTCAGACTTAATTTGCCCCTTAAAAACCAAAAATGGATCAACCACTTAAAAAATGTCCATATACTGTATCGTAATCCAAACTATATTTAATGTTTCCTTTTGCTGGAGGATTATATTCCAGCTGTGAGAAACTGACACTGCATATGTATATTGTCAACAAATCCAGAAGTGAAACTAAACTCTCTGCAGCAGAGTGAGCAGAAACAGAATCTGATGCAAAACTCCACAGTCGGACTGGTAAAGGAACAACGACAGTCAGAGAGGATTACCAAGATGTATTGTATGTATCGGTAGGCTGCTGTCTGTCTAGAACCAGTGTATCCTGTACCATCATATGGGCAATCTAACATTGACCTCCAGTCACAATGATGAGTACACACACACACACACACACACACACACACACACACACACACACACACACACACACACACACACACACACACACACACACACACACACACACACACACACACACACACACACACACACACACACACACACACACACACACACAGAGATACACAAACACACACACACGTACAAAGTCACCGATTGACCTCCTGTCTCTCTGATGTCACCTATCAAAGGCTTTGTGTCAAGATGCTGGGGCTAGAGGGGAGTAGAGAGAGGTCTACAATATAAATACACACTATACTGGGGCTAGAGGGAGGGGAGAGAGGTCTACAATATAAATACACACTATACTGGGGCTAGAGGGGAGTGGAGAGGTCTACAATATAAATATACACTATACTGGGGCTAGAGGGAGGAGAGAGAGGTCTACAATATAAATACACACTATACTGGGGCTAGAGGGGAGTGGAGAGGTCTACAATATAAATATACACTATACTGGGGCTAGAGGGAGGAGAGAGAGGTCTACAATATAAATACACACTATACTGGGGCTAGAGGGGGGAGAGAGAAGTCTACAATATAAATACACACTATACTGGGGCTAGAGGGAGGAGAGAGAGGTCTACAATATAAATACACACTATACTGGGGCTAGAGGGGAGGAGAGAGAGGTCTACAATATAAATACACACTATACTGGGGCTAGAGGGAGGAGAGAGAGGTCTACAATATAAATACACACTATACTGGGGCTAGAGGGGGGAGAGAGAGGTCTACAATATAAATACACACTATACTGGGGCTAGAGGGGAGGGGAGAGAGGTCTACAATATAAATACACACTATACTGGGGCTAGAGGGAGGAGAGGTCTACAATATAAATACACACTATACTGGGGCTAGAGGGAGGAGAGAGAGGTCTACAATATAAATACACACTATACTGGGGCTAGAGGGGAGGGGAGAGAGGTCTACAATATAAATACACACTATACTGGGGCTAGAGGGAGGAGAGAGAGGTCTACAATATAAATACACACTATACTGGGGCTAGAGGGGGGAGAGAGAGGTCTACAATATAAATACACACTATACTGGGGCTAGAGGGAGGAGAGAGGTCTACAATATAAATACACACTATACTGGGGCTAGAGGGAGGAGAGAGAGGTCCACAATATAAATACACACTATACTGTCCACATGGAGACAATGACAGATCATCCGTGTCATTTTGTCATTGAGTTGTCATCGTGCCGCTGCAAATATACATTTCCCCCTGGGGGTTGTGTTGTCAGTCATAATGTAAGGAACCTCATTTACCTTCCTGTAAATGCCTCTGTCAATCCAACAGCTATTGTCAGCAGTAATCACGTGTCTATGAACCTGAGTTATACTGTTAGCTCTGAGGCGCTGTGCCCTAGAAGGACGTCCAACTGTGAGCCTGGTCTGCTTTGATGAACTGGTCTGTCTGTAATAAAGGACTGTTCTGCTTTCTTAACATCGCTACCAGCAAAACAACAGGCGCTAGTTTTGTCGCACCTGGACAACTTCCCAGTCGTGTGGTGAAGTGCTACAAAGAGGGACATCATTTTATCATTTGGCCCAGAACAAAGCAGCACGACTGGCCCTTGAATGTACATGGAGAGATAACACAAATACACAGGTCAATCTCTTCCTGGCTCAGAGGAGAAGAGAGATGGCCTTGGCATTAACTAATGAGGATCCATAGTAAACCACAGGAAGAGTAGCTGCTGCCTTGACATTAGCTAATGGGGATCCATAATAAACCACAGGAAGAGTAGCTGCTGCCTTGGCATTAGCTAATGGGCATCCATAGTAAACCCCAGGAAGAGTAGCTGCTGCCTTGACAGAACTAATGGGGATCCATAGTAAACCACAGGAAGAGTAGCTGCTGCCTTGACAGAACTAATGGGGATCTATAATAAACCCCAGGAAGAGTAGCTGCTGCCTTGGCAGGAACTAAATGGGGATCCATAATAAACCCCAGGAAGAGTAGCTGCTGCCTTGGCAGGAACTAATGGGGATCCATAATAAACCCCAGGAAGAGTAGCTGCTGCCTTGGCATTAGCTAATGGGGATCCATAGTAAACCACAGGAAGAGTAGCTGCTGCCTTGACAGAACTAATGGGGATCCATAATAAACCCCAGGAAGAGTAGCTGCTGCCTTGGATTAGATAATGAGGATTCATAGTAAACCACAGGAAGAGTAGCTGCTGCCTTGGCATTAGCTAATGAGGATTCATAGTAAACCCCAGGAAGAGTAGCTGCTGCCTTGGCATTAGCTAATGGGGATCCATAGTAAACCACAGGAAGAGTAGCTGCTGCCTTGGCATTAGCTAATGGGGATCCATAATAAACCACAGGAAAAGTAGCTGCTGCCTTGACAGAACTAATGGGTATCCATAATAAACCCCAGGAAGAGTAGCTGCTGCCTTGACAGGAACTAATGGGGATCCATAATAAACCCCAGGAAGAGTAGCTGCTGCCTTGACAGGAAATAATGGGGATCCATAGTAAACCACAGGAAGAGTAGCTGCTGCCTTGGCAGGAACTAATGGGGATCCATAATAAACCCCAGGAAGAGTAGTTGCTGCCTTGACAGAACTAATGAGGATCCATAGTAAACCACAGGAAGAGTAGCTGCTGCCTTGACAGGAACTAATGGGGATCCATAGTAAACCACAGGAAGAGTAGCTGCTGCCTTGGCATTAGCTAATGGGGATCCATAGTAAACCCCAGGAAGAGTAGCTGCTGCCTTGACAGAACTAATGGGGATCCATAGTAAACCCCAGGAAGAGTAGCTGCTGCCTTGGCAGGAACTAAAGGGGATCCATAATAAACCCCAGGAAGAGTAGCTGCTGCCTTGGCATTAGCTAATGAGGATCCATAGTAAACCACAGGAAGAGTAGCTGCTGCCTTGACATTAGCTAATGGGGAGCCATAGTAAACCACAGGAAGAGTAGCTGCTGCCTTGACATTAGCTAATGAGGATCCATAGTAAACCACAGGAAGAGTAGCTGCTGCCTTGGCATTAGCTAATGGGGATCCATAGTAAACCACAGGAAGAGTAGCTGCTGCCTTGGCAGGAACTAATGGGGATCCATAATAAACCCCAGGAAGAGTAGCTGCTGCCTTGGCATTAGCTAATGGGGATCCATAATAAACCCCAGGAAGAATAGCTGCTGCCTTGGCAGGAACTAATGGGGATCCATAGTAAACCACAGGAAGAGTAGCTGCTGCCTTGGCAACAGCCAATGGGGATCCATAATAAACCCCAGGAAGAGTAGCTGCTGCCTTGGCATTAGCTAATGAGGATCCATAGTAAACCACAGGAAGAGTAGCTGCTGCCTTGACAGAACTAATGGGGATCCATAATAAACCCCAGGAAGAGTAGCTGCTGCCTTGACAGAACTAATGGGGATCCATAATAAACCCCAGGAAGAGTAGCTGCTGCCTTGACAGGAACTAACGGGGATCCATAATAAACCCCAGGAAGAGTAGCTGCTGCCTTGACAGGAAATAATGGGGATCAATAATAAATCCCAGGAAGAGTAGCTGCTGCCTTGGCAGGAACTAATGGGGATCCATAATAAACCCCAGGAAGAGTAGCTGCTGCCTTGGCAGGAACTAATGGGGATCCATAATAAACACCCGGAAGAATAGCTGCTGCCTTGACAGGAACTAATGGGGATCCATAATAAACACCCGGACGAATAGCTGCTGCCTTGACAGGAACTAATGGGGATCCATAATAAACACCCGGAAGAGTAGCTGCTGCCTTGACAGGAACTAATGGGGATCCTTAATAAAATACTAAATACAAACATACACACTCACTTACACATACACACCGGGTTCTTGGTCACCTCCCTGACCAAGGCCCTTCTCTCCCAGATTGCTTAGTTTGGCCGGGAGGCCACCTCTTGGAAGTATTGGTGGTTCCAAACTTCTTCCATTTAAGAATTACGGAGGCCACTGTGTTCTTGGGGACCTTCAATGCTGCAGAAAATTGTTGGTACCCTTCCCCAGATCTGTGCCTCGAAACAATCCCGTCTCAGAGCTGTATGGACAATTCCTTCGACCTCATTGATTTTTGCTCTGACATGCACTGTCAACTGTGGGACCTTTATATAGACAGGTGTGTGCCTTTCCAAATTATGTCCAATCATCTAAATTTACCACAGGTGAACTCCATGGTTCAATGGAAACAGGATGAACCTGAGCTCAATTTCGAGTCTCATAGCAAAGTCTTTCTTTCATTTCATACATTTGCTAACATTTCTAAAAACCTGTTTTCGCATTGTCATTATGAGGTATTGTGATGTCATTATGGGGTATTGTGATGTCATTATGGGGTATTGTGATGTCATTATGGGGTATTGTGATGTCATTATGGGGTATTATGATGTCATTATGGGGTATTGTGATGTCATTATGGGGTATTGAGTGTAGATTGATGAGGAATTTTCTTTATTTAATCCATTTTAGAATAAGGCCGTTAACGTAACAAAAATGTTGAAAAAGTCAAGCGGTCTGAATACTTTCCGAATGCTCTTAATGATCTATTACAAAATGAGTCTAGTAGTTTAGTGTGACATCATCCTCTATGAAGAAATAGCAGCATTTTTTAAACGTCTGTTCGAGGTACAAGTTTCAGGTGGGGTTTTATAGGTTTTTTATCTCTAAGCGATGCTTTTGCCACAAATATAAGTATAGGATGAGTCAACAACATTAATTGGGTATGAATGAAGAGAATATACACTTTTAAAGGTGAGAATTTAACTGGACAGTGACTTTAAACAGAGCCCAGATGTTACGGGGAGATAAATGGGTTTTGTTTGGCTCCAGAGACGGAGGGCGGGTGTATTGGATGCCCACTGTCTCCAGCTTCTGTCAATCACCCTGTCTGGCAGAGGTTCTCTCTCTCTCTCTACTTCTCTCTCTCTCTCTCTCTCTCTACGTCTCTCTCTCTATGTCTCTCTCTCTCTCTCTACGTCTCTCTCTATGTCTCTCTCTCTCTCTCTCTCTCTACGTCTCTCTCTCTCTCTACGTCTCTCTCTCTCTCTCTACGTCTCTCTCTCTCTCTCTCTCTACGTCTCTCTCTCTCTCTCTCTACGTCTCTCTCTCTCTCTACGTTTCTCTCTCTCTCTCTCTCTCTCTCTCCCTCTCTACGTCTCTCTCTCTCTCTCTACATCTCTCTCTCTCTCTCTCTCTCTCTCTCTCTCTACGTCTCTCTCTCTCTCTCTCTCTCTCTCTCTCTCTACGTCTCTCTCTCTCTCTCTCTCTCTCTCTACGTCTCTCTCTCTCTCTCTCTCTCTCTACGTCTCCAGCTGCTGTCAATCACCCTGTCTGCCAGAGGTTCTCTCTCTCAATTCAATTCAATTCAAGGGGCTTTATTGGCATTGGAAATATATGTAAGCATTGCCAAAGCAAGTGAGGTAAATAATACACAAAAGTGAAATAAACAATAAAAATTAACAGTAAACATTTACATACAGACGTTTCAAAAGAATAAAGACATTACAAATGTCATATTATGTATATATACAGTGTTGTAACAATGTACACATGGTTTAAGTACAAAAGGGAAAAAATATAAGCAGAAATATGGGTTGTATTTACAATGGTGTTTGTTCTTCACTGGTTCTCTCTGTCTCTCTCTGTCTCTCTCTGTCTCTCTCTGTCTCTCTCTGTGTCTCTCTGTGTCTCTCTGTCTCTCTCTGTCTCTCTCTGTCTCTCTCTGTCTCTCTCTGTGTCTCTCTGTGTCTCTCTGTGTCTCTCTGTGTCTCTGTGTCTCTGTGTCTCTCTCTGTCTCTGTCTCTGTCTCTCTCTCTCTCTGTCTCTCTCTCTCTCTCTGTGTCTCTCTCTCTCTCTCTGTGTCTCTCTCTCTCTCTCTCTCTCTCTCTCTCTCTCTCTCTCTCTCTCTCTCTCTCTCTCTCTCTCTCTCTCTCTCTCTCTCGCTCTCTCTCTCGCTTTTGGTTATCATTCTATGAAAGGGGGGGGGGGGACGGAGGGTGGGAGGTGGGAAGGAAGAAGAAGGGGGGAACTGGAGAGAATGGAGGAGAGGGGAAACTAAATTAGAGGGAGTTAGAGGGAGAGAACCAATACCTTGTATTCCACTTGGGAATATTATAATATTCAGTCAAAAGTAAAACATTATTTATACAACACCGTGCAGATTGTGTCCCTCAAAAATTAATTATTTCACCGTAGGGGGGTGGACTTCAAGTCCCCTTTTTGCACCTCATCAAAGTTTATAAAGTAATATCAAATTGAGTCTGACTTTAGCAGGTAAGGTGAGTGTGAGTCAAGTCCAATCTAAAACTTCTTGACAGCATAGAATTTTCTTAAATAATTTTTCAGAATCAAAGTTTAATAACGAGGTTGACTTTGATCGAACAGAAATGTCCAGGAAGGAAGACGTTTTGCTAATTCCTTTTTTCTAATTAATTATTAACTTGTTCATTAGTTATGATACAAACGTGGAACAAGTTGACACCGAGAACAACATTACACTTTATAAGATGATCTGTTGATTTGTTCGACAATAATAACAACAATAATAATAATACTAATAACAACAATAATAATAATACTAATAACAACAATAATAATAACAATAACAATAATAATACCAATAACAACAATAACAATAACAATAACAATAATACTAATACTAATAACAACAATAACAACAACAACAATAATACTCATAACAACAATAATAATAATACTAATAACAACAACAATAATAATAATACGAATAACAACAACAATACTAATAATAATAATAATAATAAAAATATTAATAACAATAACAATAATAATAATACCAATAATAATAACAATAATAAGAATATCAATAATAAGAATACCAATAATAATAATAATAATAATAATAATAATATTAATAACAATAACAACAACAACAACACTAATAATAATAATATTATTAATAAAAGTAATAACACCAATAATAATAACAATTATAAGAATACCAATAATAATAATAACATTAATAATAACAATAACAATAAGAAGAATACAAATAATAATAATACCAATAATAATAACAATAAAAAGAATATCAATAATAAGAACATCAATAATAATAACAATAAAAAGAATATCAATAATAAGAATATCAATAATAATAACAATAAAAAGAATATCAATAATAAGAATATCAATAATAATAACAATAAAAAGAATATCAATAATAAGAACACCAATAATAATAATCATAATAATAATAATAATAATAATAGTAATAATAATAACAATAATAAGAATGTCAATAATAAGAACACCAATAATAATAATCATAATAATAATAATAATAATAATAGTAATAATAATAACAATAATAATAATAACAATAATAAGAATATCAATAATAAGAACACCAATAATAATAATAATAATCATAATAATAATAATAATATCAATAATAATAACAATAATAATAACATTAATAAGAATGTCAATAATAAGAACACCAATAATAATAATCATAATAATAATAATAATAATAATAATAATAGTAATAATAATAACAATAATAATAATAACAATAATAAGAATGTCAATAATAAGAACACCAATAATAATAATCATAATAATAATAATGATAATAAGAATATCAATAATAATAACAATAATAACAATAATAATAATAATAATAATAATAATAATATCAATAATAATAACAATAATAATAATAACAATAATAATAATAATAATAATAATAATAATATCAATAATAATAACAATAATAATAACAATAACAAGAATGTCAATAATAAGAACACCAATAATAATAATCATAATAATAATAATGATAACAATAATAATTACATTAGAGAGACTCCTACCATTATCCAGGCTACACGGTGACGTGACTTCAGTGTTTCATGTTACATTAGAGAGACTCCTGACATTATCCAGGCTACACGGTGACGTGACTTTTCTGGCATTTTCCTGAACGTGTTTCCCTGCCTCCCCTTTTCACCATGTTGAAACGGTCCAATCAGAGTCCCAATCCCACTAAGTAGGGCATATTGATAACCCGTAGCATCTTACACCATGTTGAAACGGTCCAATCAGAGTCCCAATCCCACTAAGTAGGGCATATTGATAACCCGTAGCATCTCACACCATGTTGAAACGGTCCAATCAGAGTCCCAATCCCACTAAGTAGGGCATATTGATAACCCGTAGCATCTTTCACCATGTTGAAACGGTCCAATCAAAGTCACAATCCCACTAAGTAGGGCATATTGATAACCCGTAGCATCTTACACCATGTTGAAACGGTCCAATCAGAGTCACAATCCCACTAAGTAGGGCATATTGATAACCCGTAGCATCTTTCATGTGACACGGGACTTCGTTTCCTAATTCAGTTTACCCAGAGAACAAAAGTGTAACGCTGTAATTTCAGCCGTCTCTGCCAGCTGGCTTGTAATGAGGCAGTGTGAATGGGGATTCAAGCCCGGATGGATCTGGGCCAGGGTGGATTTGGGCCCGGGTGGATTTGGGCCAGGATTGGTTTGGTACAGCATGGATTTGGGCCCGGGTGGATTTGGGCCCGGGTGGGTTTGGGCCAGGATGGATCTGGGCCAGGATGGATTTGGGCCCGGGTGGATTTGGGCCAGGATGGATCTGGGCCCGGGTGGATTTGGGCCAGGATGGGTTTGGGCCAGGATGGATTTGGGCCCGGATGGATTTGGGCCCGGGTGGATTTGGGCCAGGATGGATCTGGGCCAGGATGGATTTGTGACAGGATGGATTTGGGCCAGGATGGATCTGGGCCAGGATGGATCTGGGCCAGGATGGATTTGTGACAGGATGGATTTGGGCCAGGATGGATCTGGGCCAGGATGGATTTGGGCCCGGGTGGATTTGGGCCAGGATGGATCTGGGCCCGGGTGGATTTGGGCCAGGATGGGTTTGGGCCAGGATGGATTTGGGCCCGGATGGATTTGGGCCCGGGTGGATTTGGGCCAGGATGGATCTGGGCCAGGATGGATTTGTGACAGGATGGATTTGGGCCAGGATGGATCTGGGCCAGGATGGATCTGGGCCCGGATGGATTTGGGCCAGGATGGATTTGGGCCAGGATGGTTTTGGGCCAGGATGGATTTGATACAGCGGAGTCAAGAATCTACACGACACTTGAGTTTTTTTTTTTTTAAGTGACAATGTGGTAACTGAAATAAAAATGACTCCGCTGTGGAGCGATGACTGTAGTGTGTCATAGTAGACAGAACAGAGATAAAACACAGATCCACACTAGCCCCTCTCTCTCAGTGAGACCATTAGCAGAGACAGACAGAGGAACTGTGAACCAGCAGAAGTGGAGCTATCGCTCTCTGACAGAGAGAGACAGTGTTCTGTCAGAACTAACAGGCTGGATCATAGCAGCACTTCTGACACAACTCAGTTTGATGAGGAGACTGACTCTGTCCTGATATCATCACACTATAATCTCCTTTCCACCAGGACCATCCAGAGAGAGAGAGAGAGAGAGAGAGAGAGAGAGAGAGAGAGATGGATGAGAGAGAGAGAGAGAGAGAGAGAGAGAGAGAGAGAGAGAGAGAGAGAGAGAGAGAGAGAGAGAGAGGTTTAAAGTAGTGCACTATATAGGGAATAGGGTGCTATGGGGCTCTGGTCTAAAGTAGTGTACTATATAGGGAATAGGACACAGTTTGTCTGTT